>NW_015116879.1:11651-27246 GCF_001443285.1 Poecilia latipinna | reverse complement strand
AGTAAAACATGCAGGATGCCGACCCTGGAGAACCGACTTTGGACACCCCTGGTATAAATGGTTTATTTTAATCAAAGAAGCAATATAAAACTGTTACTGGAAAGGATAATTTATTGAAAACACACCAAAAAATATATATTTTTATCTATCTAAACTTCACTTTCCATATATTTATTGTATGAAGTTTATTCTAGTGGATTCTGTGCTTGTCAACAATTATACACCTTGCTAAATAAGTGTTAAAATATCTGCTTTTACTTGTACAAATTATTCCAGGGATTCTAACACGATAACAATACATAAGACAAATGTACTATTTATGTCAGAGCTTTCAGCGTGCGCGCTCACGTGACTCGCAGGAGGAAGGCAGCTCGCGCACTTCCAGCCTGCACACGCGCAGAGAGGCTAGCAAACCGGGTGTTGACATTTTTTAGCAACACATTTAGCGACAATGGCGGCCGAAGTGAGACAGGAGCTTGCACAGTTGATGAATTCAACCGGATCTCACAAGGACCTTGCTGCCAAGTACGTAGCTATCAGCGGACAATAACATAAGCTGCTAATAAAAATCAGTTCACAACGGAAACGCCGCATTCGTGTTAGCTAGTAGCAATGTAGCTTTGTTAGACTTAGCTATGCTAGTATCATTCACTTAGTTATATTAGCCACATAGCAATTCGTTAGACTGAACGCTTCAGCCTGACAGTGTAGCGCAATTTAAGAGTATTTTGTGTTCACCAAGCAAGAGGTTACTCTGGGTTATTGATATATTTTTTGCGATGCTTGCTGACTTGCATGGAAGCTAACGTGGCTTTTTAATTTGCAGATAGAAAAAAAACATAAAACGAGTTACAATTTGGCTATTTTTCATATCACACAGACACATTGCAATGCATAATGTGTTTAGGAAGAATGTCAAATGGTCCACAAATATTGCGGATAAAATCCTCTGTGAGTGTATGTTGTTATGAAGACAGGCAAATACTGAACAAGGCGCATATTAAACTTCATTTTCACCTGCTCCTATCTGTAACCAAGAGAAGCAGATAGTCTGTAACGATTCTTTTACTATTCTAAGAGCGAATGACTTAAACTACAACGACATGTGGATGTTGAGTTGATCAGAACGAAAAAAATAAGAATTTTCCGAAATGATCAATTTCAATCACTGATCTGGTGATTGGTATATCCTCTGTTTTCTTGCTGAACTGTTTGATTCTTCTCATTACCTTATCATTAAACATTTATTTCACATTTTTAAGAAGACTTCCACAAGAAACCTTAATAGTGCGTGTAATCAGTCAAATTTCTCTGTAGATATCGACAGATTTTGGAGAAAGCCATGCAGCTGACGGATGCAGAGCAGCTGGAGTCCTTGAAGGCCTTTGTCGAAGCGAGTATGCATTACGGATATTGTTCTCATGTGGCCAGCCTCATCTACGAGTCTGCTTCTTCGAGCAACTGTGAAATTTTATGCTTTTTTCAAATTTATTTTTTATTTTTTTGCAGTGGTCAACGAGAACGTCAGCCTTGTCATCTCGAGACAGCTGCTGACCGACTTCTGCACGCACTTGCCCAACCTGCCGGACGCCACGGCTAAAGCGGTGTATCACTTCACCTTGGAAAAGATCCAGCCGAGGGTCATCTCCTTTGAGGAACAGGTAGATTTCTTTATGTTTTGCCACAACAACCATGGAGATTTTTTTTTTAAACTACAGTATGTAACTTTAAAAATAAATAAATAAAAGTTTTTTACGTTTGTTAAAACTGTCACCATGTCGTGACAGTATAAAATGAGACAGATAATCTGTAAAAAGATTGAACTTCTCCACCGCCTGGTCAAAAACAACAAATCAGAGCCAGAGGGTGTGTCTTAACGCTGTTAATCAACTTGTGAACACGCTGAGAAACATCTCACTGTTAAAGGAAAACCGTTTACCCGTCTTCATTGATGGCCATGCTAACTAGCTTTAGCATTCACGACAAGCTCTGCTGACGGGGAGTGACAGTTTCAACAAATATGTAAAAAAAAGTATTTCTTATAAAAGTTACATTTTGCCCTTGTAAAGTTAAAGAACATAACTGATTGTATCCTACATGTTTAAATGATGCTCCTGTGTCTTCAGGTGGCCTCAATCAGACAGCACTTAGCAACTATTTATGAAAAGGAGGGAGACTGGAGAAATGCCGCGCAAGTTTTAGTTGGCATTCCTCTGGAAACCGGGCAAAAGTACGTAGTTTGTTTACAGATCAGCGTTCAGATCTCCATAAAAGTTTCACGTATTTGAATGCCTCTTCGCTCCTCCTCCCCCGACACAGGCAATATAACGTCGACTATAAGTTGGACACGTACCTAAAAATTGCTCGGCTCTACTTAGAAGACGACGACCCCGTGCAGGCGGAGGCCTACATCAACAGAGCCTCGCTGCTTCAGAATGAGTCGTCGAACGAACAGCTGCAGATCCACTATAAGGTGCGCGATCTCTTTATCGAAAACAAAGCCTTCCTCCGAGGTGCAAAGTCTCTACGGTGAAGTCTGTCCTTCTGTTGTGCTGCGACTTAAGCTGTTGCTCTTTGTTAGGTGTGCTACGCCAGAGTCCTTGATTTCAGGAGGAAGTTCATTGAAGCTGCGCAGAGATACAACGAGTTGTCTTATAAGTCTATTGTCCATGAAAGTGAACGACTGGAGGCGCTGAAACACGCTCTGAACTGCACCATACTGGCCTCCGCAGGTATAGGAAGTCTGACCTTGACTTACATTTTTCAGAAATGATCTCATCAGCTCTTTCTTTACTTGTCATTATATTAGGGATGCATTAATATGAACATTTTGGTCAGTATATTCCATACTACTATTGCTGGCCAATAATCAATATAGACCAATGTTAATCAAAAATCTAAACATAAACATTTGTTCATTTGTACCGTACTCGCCACAAATGGTCAATAAAGTTTCTTAGAGGGAAACAAGAGAGAGAATGTGAGAAGACAGGACTGCTGCGTAAACAGACTTCAAAATAAGAGCATGAATACAGGTTTCAATAACCAAAACTTCAATGCAGATTGTCAAGCTTTATTCAAACTGAGAGTTGACAAAACAGCCTAGATAGCTTTAGGATTTATTGGGAAAATTTATTTAGGGGAAGTTAAGTATGCTAGATGTTTTCAAAGTTAGCTAAAGTGCTATGCAAAAAAATTAGCTTTGCTATTAATGCATTAGCATATTAGTAGAAGTGTACACTGCAAATACCACATGACCAACCCCATCACCTTCCCCTTGAGAAACACAAACACAGATGGCAACAAGATGGGAATAATCATTGGTTGTTAATATCGGCCAGTTTTACTTATCGAACTGATACTGGTATTTTGAAAACTTGCTAACTTTGGCCATTTTTTTTTTTTTTTTTGTGCTTCCCAACATTCTATTTTTGATCCGTTGCAGGTCAGCAGCGCTCCCGTATGTTGGCCACTCTCTTCAAAGACGAGCGCTGCCAGCAGCTGGCCGCTTACGGCATCCTGGAGAAGATGTACCTGGACCGCATCATCAGAGGGAACCAGCTGCAGGAGTTTGCTGCCATGCTGATGCCCCATCAGAAAGCCACAACAGCAGACGGTAACAACACAACACAGGACGGTAACAACACAGGACTTTACGCAACAGAAACTCATACATTGCTAAACCTGGTTTGTTATTCCTGGTTGTCATGTATTTAGTTATATTTAGGACTCTCCAGTGAGTATGTGGGACCATTTTGCCAGTGACCAACTTTTTATTTTATGAGGGATCTTAGGTAATTTGGTCCTTAACGTATTTCAGCAAAGTTTCATTTTATCAATTTCAGACAAAGCTGACCAAACACGAGGAGTTATCATCTTATCCGCAGCAGATAAACTTTTTAATAATCTAAGTTTGAACAAAGAGAAGCTCCAGTGTGAATAATGACTCTGGGGAGAGTGAAGGAACTAATCATTCTTTCACCACAGAGTTTTGATTCAGATCTGATGCTTTGTGATGATAACTGTAATTCTCCTTTTCAGGAAAATAAGTAAAATTAATACTTGTATATTTCTCTGGGTATGTTATCACTTGTAGTTTTAATTGTTTTATTTTCAGGGAACTTTAATCCTGGAAAAATCTGTATGTTTCAGTGAAAACAAAACATACATCTTCATAGAGTTTTTGTTTCTTTTTTGGAAAAGTTTAAAGGGACAAACAAAAAAGATTGGAACCGATCCTTTTACAGGTGGATCTGCTGCTTTTAGTGAAATATAGCCATTAGGGATGCGCCGATCTGAAAATTTGGGCTGCTAACTATATCTAATATTTATCAATAGTATGTATATTTTTCTATGCTTTCAACACCTGAAAAAAACTCACAGTGCTGTCATTGCTTCTGTGCTTTAGGGAAACACCCACAATCCTTTGCTGCATCACGGTCACTGTCACATGGCCAAGCCCCTCCCCTTCAGGAAACACAAAAGGCAACAAGATGTTAATATCATCTCACTTTTATTTACGGAATCGATACAGATATGGGTTTTTTTGTTTGTTTTTTTTAATTTACCAACATTGGCCAATACCGATTTTAATTATCATCACCTACATTTACATAACGAAATCACTTTTTTTGTAGTTGGTTGTTTTGTCCATCTGAAATGACACATGACTTTGTTCCCTGCAAACATGTCAGATCAAAGAACAGTGGCACATTTTCCATATCTGGAACAATTTTTACCCCAATAAGATGAAGAAAAGTTTGTTTGTTTTTAACTTTACAAATTTACAGCTGGAGATGACAAACTCTCCCTCTTGTTTCAGGCTCCAGCATCCTGGACAGAGCCGTGATCGAGCACAACCTGCTGTCAGCCAGCAAACTCTACAACAACATCACATTCGAAGAGCTGGGAGCGCTGCTGGAAATCCCCCCGGCGAAGGTGACGGCTTCACGTTCTCGTGTTCAAACAGGACGTTCGCTCTGTGGCGGATGTGCATGTTGTCCTGCAGATTATCTGTTTCACCAGCAATAAGCAAACAACGTCTCTGTGTCTAGGCTGAGAAGATTGCGTCTCAGATGATCACTGAGGGACGCATGAACGGCTTCATCGACCAGATAGACGGCATCGTTCACTTTGAAAGTGAGTCTCTGAGATCTGGTTGCCGTCTCTTTTTAATTTAATTTAATTTTTTTATTCAAGTGTAAGTATGTTAAGATACCATACCGTCAAAGTTGACATGTTAGAAGCAGGAAAATGTCAGGTGTCTGAATGCGCAGTTAGTTGGAGCTCATTGCACGTCAGAAACATTATCTGGAGTGTCAGGTGAATCTTTTGCTGATTTAGTAAATACTTGGTACCAGGATGCATCATGGGAAAACAGAGTTAAGCACCTGGAGGCAGTCGGATGCTTTGGGCCGGGGTCCACAGGGCAAACTTTGGGATAGCAGGGATCACCAGGGAGACCAAGTACAGCCTTTCATGTAAACAAATCTTCCCCGGCGTCCAGGGCCGGTTACCGCGGGATACCAAGCCATGAAACAAACTGTTCATGAGTAGTTTAGGGCTAAAATAAAGATTATTTTAGTAACCGATTATTCTTAGTATGAATTGTATGATTTTTTTTTATTCTTTTTTCCATTTAACCACTTAAGCTTATTTTATACAAGACTATAATTGTGTAAAAAATAGAAATAAACAGGTAATTAATTGTCTTTTTTAAAGAAGAAATTAAACAATTATTTTCCAAAAATACAATAGTGGTATTTCTTTAGTGAACGTTTGATCATACAGAGAAAACAATAAATCTGCAGCTAAAATAATTCTTCTAACATCAACATGTGGAAAGTTCAGCTCTTTCTACTTGATTTAACATTAATATAATCTAGGGCTGATCTGTTTATTTATTTATTTTTGATTAATTGATTCATAATTATTCTGCAAAAAGTGCCCAATAGGAGATTTTATTATTATTACTTTATTTATTTTACAGAATTTAAACCAGGTGAAACTTAAACTGCATTGAGGCATTCTGGGTAGAACATATTTAAAGTCAAAGATGTCTTTTTTTTTTCTTGAATGCAAAATGTATATACAAATATACATTTTTGAACAGTTTTGGTTTATTTACTGCTGTGTGTTCTTTGATCAACTGACCTTTTTTTTTCTTGTCTGTGTACTCTAGTTAATGATTAAAGTAGTTGACAATTATTTCAATAATCGATTCAAAGGCACGATTAATCGTTTCAGCCCTAGAATAGTTTGAAGATCCCAACAAGAAGTTTAAGATGCTGAACTGGCCTCCAGCTTCTGTACATGTCAAGAATCCTCTGCATTTCCACAATCAAAACTGAAACTGATCATTAATCGGCCTGCTTATGAAATAAGCAAGGCTGCAAATAACAGCCTGAAAAACTATTTTGAATTCACGGTCATCCAACACAGGTGATGTAACCTCATTAATTAATTCATGAATTTATTAATCCCCAAGGGGGGATATTGGCATGTCGGTTCAGTCTGTCCAACAACAACATAAAACATGGGCAGCTGTGGCAACATAATTATGTAAGTTTGTTTTTTTCATTCTACTTTATCTGCAGCAATGACTTTTTAGTTGCCTCCACACAGAGCAAAATGGACGATTTTGCACTAGCAAAATTGTTACTAGCGTCTGTGTCCAGAAGGGGGCAGCCTCGTTAACCTGGATTCCTCAGCACACAGCCCGCATGTCTTCATCTGGTTGTTTTCTGTGTCTCTGGCAGCCCGGGAACCCCTTCCCACCTGGGACAAACAGATCCAGTCTCTGTGTTTTCAAGTCAACAACCTGCTAGAAAAGATTCGCCAGGCAGCTCCAGAGTGGGCAGCCCAGGCTATGGAAGTCCAGATGACCCAGTGAACATCAGTACGCCTCCCCTTACCCTACTTCTGTCTTCCTGCTCAAACAATGTCATCTCTGAAGCCCCAGTTATTAAAACACCCGAGAAGAACTTCATATTGTTTGTATTTTTGTTTTTTTTATTATGAATACTGTTTAAATAACAGCAATCCTCCAGCTGTGGAGGAAGCCAGTGAATGTACTTTCAAGAGCGACTAATAATTAACATGTTAACAATCTGGCCTCATAAGTTAGCATGTAATAAGGTTGACAACGTGCCGTGTAAGTGGTTGGTGAATAATGGTATACTTGTTGGTACAAAGCTGTATTTTCAGTGAAGAGAAATAAATCTAAAGTTAAAGTGACCCGTTGAGCTAAATAACTGTCGTCTTTTTCTCTGTTTTTTCTTTTAGCAACAGTAAATCTCCATTTGGAGTCATTTTTTGCTTTATAGCCTCTTATCTGCACGTTTAAATACAATAAATTAGGCCTAAAATGATCTACAAAGGTTTTTAAGAGTAACAATGAACTTAAAGTAGTTAGTTTTAGAAGTTGTAAAAGAAAAACATTAAAAAATAAACTTGATGGATCATCGGTAGATGTGAACAGCTCTATAAAAGCAGGAGTTTGGGTCATAATTCATCAACCACGGATAATCAAAGAGTCATGGACTTTGATGCTGTGGGCAGGAAGCATCTCCAGTTGCAGTCAATCTCGCAGTGAATCTGACGAGGCCTCTGAAGACTTGCTGTACGACAGTGTCATGACTTTTACGGCATGACACCCTGGAGCTTGGGGTCATAGTTCAAGGGAGCGTTAGGCATGCTAATACAACGCTAATATAAAAGCCAATATCTTGTTGCCATAGATACACAAAACAAGTGGTTGGAAATAATTATAGATTCATATTTATTCAGATTCAAATGCATATATAGACTCCCTTTAATGTTAGGTTTGCAAGTAGCAAAGACATTTTGTTTTGTTGCATAAAGAAGCTTCTGTCAGAATTCTGACTACTTTACCTTTCATTCAGCAATGGCAGACTTATTTAAAATTTAATTTCTATAGTTTTAAGCACAGGTCATGTATTTCAATTAGACTGAGGTAAACAACTTTTTATTCATTTTAATACCAGCTGTATGTTTTGGGATTGTTGTCAACAGCAGTGTCTCCATTGATTGAGCATATAATTACGGAGTTTGACAATTAGAAAATAAATTCCCTTAAACACGCCAATTTAAATTAATCAATCAAGCAAATTTTATTTGTATAGCACATTTCAGCAGCAAGGCATTTCAAAGTGCTTTACATAATTAAAATAAAAACAGCATGTGAGAAAGAGATTTAAAAAACATAATTAAAACGTAAACAGTGAGAAAGAGAAGAAAAAAAACTTATCAATTAAAAGTTTTAGTGCAAAGATGATGTGTTTTTCTGGCCATATTGAAGTTGCTTTATTTCGCAAAACTGCAATGGAAACACTGTACCATATGAGTCACATGATCAACAACCGGATGTAGACATAGGCGCAAACCACGAAGAAGACGACAGGAAGTAGTTGAAGTGTGACGGCGCAGCATGTGTGATTTTAATTGCGTTTGTTGTCTAATGGAAACACTGCAATTGAGAAATTGCGTTTTATCTACATTAGCGGAATATTGACAACGTTTTTGCGCACGTTTGTATGGAAAATGCAGGTATGTCTCCAAGTTTCCACTATCTAGTTGAAGCATTTAGAAGCGGTTCTGTATGATCGTCACTGCAAGGATTTTACTGATCACACAATGACTTCTAGTAATTTATGGAGCTTTTTATTATTATTGGGAGTTTATCAGAGTCATAAATGAGTAAACAACACAGAAGATATTTGTCATGGTGCTCATTAAATGTCCACAGACAGCTATCAGACTTCTTAAAGATGACTTAGCATTACAAATCAGCTGTTTTTCATAAAGCTGCTTTGACCTAGAAGGCCTCCTGGTTACCATAGGATGCCATACCCTTCTTGAAGTAAGTAATATATTGGTAGTCACATTTATTACCACATTTCAGCAACAAGGCAGTTCTTTACACCATGAAGACATTATGTAACAAGCAATAAACCTTACAATCGCTTTTTTACACAGGGTCATGGAGATGTGGGTCATTTTTCTCGTTTGCCTGATAGTTACTTAAGAGAAGAAGAAAAATTGTGAAAAGATCTTTCATGGTGCCGGCTTTACAAAAAACTTCAGGATTATGCTGTGGTATTGAGGCAATTATAGATAGAAAATAAACAAAATAGAAAATAGAATAAGTAAACAGGAAAGAGTAAATTTCTACCAAAAAATAAAATTTTAGGTTTATCTCAGAAACTTTCTAGAAAAATCTTCAGAAGTCAACATTTTTCAACTTTTGGAAATTTTCTGAGTTTGAAAAGTCAAAACTGTTCTAGAAATTTCTAATGTTAATCTAAAAATTTCTGGAGGCAGGGGGAGGGTTTCTTGCAAAGTTTTGACTGGTCGAGCTCAGATATTTCCTTGTATTTTCTAGAAAGTTTTGGAGTTTTTCTGGCGGAAATCTACTCATCCTCCTTTAAGTAACAATACATAGGATATAACCATGTTGTGGTTAATTAATTTTGATAATCTGCATTATCAAACTTGGAGGCACACTCAGGGAAACCAGAGAGCGAAAAGTAAGAAAGATGATATTTTGTAAAGCTTTGTTGATTCAAGAGAAAATTTGCAATAAAATGAAAGAGAGACAAGAAAGCACATACAACTTAAGAGCGTTTATTAAAACTATTTAATTTAAAATCAAGTTTTCATGTGTTCCTCTGGAAGATGACAACAGTTTTACAAGCTAGTGTTGACGCTTGTAAAACTGAGTTTTACATTTTACGTAATGTAAAACTCTTTGTGTTTTACATTATGTTGTAAAACGCAAAGAGTTTTGCGTTTTACAACATAATGTTAAACTATTAGCAGCATACATGACCGCAGTACATCATAACCCTGGGTGGGACTAATAGCAGGAGATAAACGTGGCTTCCCAATGTTGACCAAAGGTTCGTGGATAAAGGAAAAACAACGAATCACGAGGTGATTGATGGAAAAGGTGAACGACACAACGTAAAATAAAGAAGAAGAAAAAAAACAAAAAAACGATGTAGTAAACAGAATAATTTCTTCATCAAGAAAGAGAGAAAGGCTCCTCCTTATCAGTCCAGCAGTCCATGGGGGGTTTACGGCTTCTCCGTCGTCATGACTTCGCATCTATAAGACACAGAGGAAACACGTGGTTTCCCATCAGTTCAGCCTTCACAATTACGCAAATATCGAATGGTTTTTGTGCGTGAGACGCTCACCAGTTTAGAAAATGCCCTGCTCCTTTCTCCGGTTGATGTCCCGCTTCAGCTGGCAGGTGGCGCATATGGGGAAGCAGCCCGCCTTCAAGTAATCCTGACACAGAGATCCCTACGAGCACAAGCAGTCACTATGAGAGGTTGGTTCTCCTGACCGAGCTGATAAGGTCAAAAATAGACCAACTAAAAAAACAAAATGTATGGATTCCAGGAGGAAGTTCAGTTTGTGTGGGCAGAAATATGATGTACACTAAGCAAGGGTTTTAAATTATATGGGTTTAAACAGGAACTGGAAAACAAAGAGGTTCATGCAGTTTCTACAGTTCCTAAAGAAAAAAAAATCAAACACTTTAGTCTTCAGTCTATAAGACTGAAGGCTTTTATCATCCAGTTTTTGGTAGAAAGAGAGAAAAGAGAAAAAATATAAATCATGAAATTATTGCGCAAGTTTTCATTCATCATGCGAATAATTAATTTAGTGCTTATTGTGACAGGCCTACGTATTCATGAAAAAATACAAATAAAACATTTTTTGGGCCACCCCTAGAAACTAATAGCTGTGATTTCCACCTTTCTGGCATACAAAATGGCAGATAATTATAAAATAAATATATTATCTTGACGATACAGCTAAACTTCCTGGGAAAATACTGCGAGAACACGACACTTTTAGCATGTGGAAGTAAAAAGCATGTGGAGGTAAAAAGTAACCGTTTTTAGACGCATTTATTGGTTAACAATTTGTTTAAAGTGACGTCACTGTGGCCGGATGCCAATGTGGCGACAGTAATGTCCCTCATCTGCCACTCTGCCAAGGCAGCGTGAGAATCACACCTTTGTCATAAAAGTATTGCAGTAAAAATACTTAGATGATGTATTAAATTGCATCTTAAAAAGTTTTTCTCTTGTCAGCTTTCTGCCTGCTGCTGTTTGTCAAGTCTACAGAGGCGGTTCTGGCATAAATGGTTCCCTGGGCAGGTCCAGCTCTGTGGGCTCTATGCGGTGCTTACACTGTGGGGAGGGACAATTCCCTATTGAATTGACAGATAATTATTCAACCAACTGTTGAAGTTGCTGAAAATATATTTACTTTAACCACCCATGCTCTGAAATAGTAATTTAAATATTAAATTAAATACATTTTGTCAGATAGCTTATTCTGGGTTCTTTCAGAGGCATTTATTTTAACCATTTTCTGATGCTACGTTTAGTGGGACATTCTTCTTTACCTAATTCTACAGTAGAAGTTGTGAATTCAACTTGCTGTTGTTGCTTTGGGTGCTCACCCTGATGTTGTATCTGGTTCTGTAGACGCTGCGGATTGACATGCCGGTGCCGCACAGACAGCACTCGTTCATGTCGCTAGCGATGGAGCAGCCGAGACACGGGAAGCAGAAAAACCCGTAGCAACCTTAAGACACAAAGAGTGGAACCACATTAAAGGAAACGTTAGGAGATGTTGAGACTTTTTACACGTTTCAGCTGTGACGTCAGCTCCTGGTGCTCTTTTCGTTTGTCATGCTAAGCCAAACAGCGTTAGCTTAGCATAGACGGACTATGGGATAACTGCAAACTAACTACTTAAACTGGAGGAGCTTCACATTTCCATCATCACTGTTAGATACTGGCTTTATGTTGAAATATGTAAAGAAAAAAAGCCATTGTAAAAGAAAATACATAAGAATTTCTATGCACTACTTTAGTGTAATGATATGGTTACACTAACACTAACTGATAAGGAGCAGAAAACTTGGCACTTGCGGCGTGACAAAATATGAAAAGGTTCAAGAGATATTTCTACTTTTTTTAGCACCTTCTGATTGCTTTTGCACTGTAAAAAAAACGCACGTGGAATTTACACAAAAACTGAAATTGCAACAGAGAAATATTGTAAAGTGGGAAACATAAATGTGGCGTTTAATCTACAGAAACCTTTCGTAAACTAACAAACAAAATGTTTATGTTGTTTTTATGGCAGCAATATGGGAGGAGCATTATCAAATGTATTTCATTAAACTACAAACGGTGATGATAGGCAGAAAAATATTGTTATAGTCTTAAAACAATTCTGTTAACATGACATTCAAATACTGGGAAAACTATAGTTTTTGTCACTATATTAGTCACTTTATGTTGTAGCTTCTTATTAATGTAATACTGCTGTAATTTCAATCACTGTAAATTTAGATTTTTTTTAGTAGAGTTAATTACTCAACATCTGTCATTTTCAAAGGAAAACTCTGGAAACCACAGCTGCCAGAGTTTTCCTGTAAAAAAAACAACCTTTTTTTTACACTGTAGTGATTGACAAATGCTGAAAATGATCAAAATTTCAAACAATGGTAACACTTTATTTGAAGGGGGGTGAATAAGACTGTCATGACACTTTCATAAACATGACATAACACCTGTCATGAACATCAATAAGTCTTCATGAATATTTATAACTGTTGTCATAAAGCGTCATTTGGTAAATTATGACACTTTTAATACAAAGTTGACATTATTCAAAATGTTTTTGTTATGACAACTTGACATTAACCAATAAATCATTACTGTTTAAACTTTACCTTTAATAACATAAAGTTACCTAATTTTTGAAGTGCAATCAATAATACTTTTATAACAAATTTATATCAGTAATGATTTCTTGGTTAATGTCAAGTTGTCATAACAAAGACATTTTGAATAATGTCAACTTTGAATTAAAAGTGTCATAATTTACCGAATGACGCTTTATGACAACAGTCATAAATATTCATGAAGACTTATTCATGTTCATGACAGGTGTTTATGACAGTGTCATGACAGTCTTATTCAACCCCCTTCAAATAAAGTGTTACCCAAACAATTAATTTGGGGGGAAAAAAGAGTAGAAAGCTACTTACAGGTTCCAAAGTCTTCGCAGCAGTCGCACAGACCCGTCTGGAAGTCGGAGGGCTCGTATCTGCCTGGTTGGTTGGTCACAGCCATGACGACGATGATGAAAAACTTCTCTCTGGGAGATGAAGAGAATCCCAAATCACTTAAATATCCTCCCTCACAGGTCTCCGTAAATCTCTCTTCGCTTTAAGCGTCAAACAGCGTGGAAGCCGTGGTTTCCAGAGAAGCAGTTAGAAGAATGAATCTTACCAGGTGCAGGTCAGAAGGAGGGTGATACCGCTGAGTCAGTCTCCTGGGCGACAGGTAGAGAGCAGGAGGCGACGGCGGTCTTTATAAACGACCAAAGGTGGCCGACTGGAGCCGCATATGTGTAACGCCCGTCCAATCTTGACGACAGGTTTCTGGAAAACAGATTGTTAAACACACCTATACACACCCCACGGTGAGACAATAAACCTCAGTGGTGAGGCTGCTTCCATTGCTTTTTTTTTGCACCTGCATCTTTTTCAGGAAACATTTACAGCTCATGTGACGTTCCATGTTGGATATGACGGCTTCAAATTGAAGTAAGATGTGAGACACATCCTGGAAGGAAGTTTGAAGATGTGTGAAAAAGACTAAAAATAGATTTATGTTGTACTAGAGAGGCGGAATCTGACACAGGATATGTTTAGAGAGAGAGGCAAATATTGAATGTGAAAAGGATAATGTCACCCGAACAATTGTTCAAATCGATATGTAATGTTTCATATTCATAGATGTCTTTCCTCTTATGCTTTTGTCAGATGCCATTAAAAAAAACATATAAAGACAACATAATTTTCCTTCCAAAAATACTCAATTTGCCTATCAAAAACCTGCGTGTTTTAGCATTTCTTCACATAAATACAAGTGTTTTAAAAAGACATTATAAAAAGACTGACAAGAGAAAGAGAAAGGTATATGGAAACATATGCTGACATGATTTTCTTATATAGCACACGCTCAAAAACATGAACTGAAGATGATTTAAAGCTTAATTTTTCACGTTTTTCTCTATTTGCTTTCCGTACCCTCTTTATCCTCCAACAATAAAAGTAGCTAAATAATTCCTTTTCTTTTGTCTCTCTTTTTTTGTCAACCCCATCGTTATCGACTTCGCAACTGTTGCTATTTTTCACGATTTTTCAGACTAAAATATCGGTATCGGCTTAAATCGGAATCGATCGGCAGGTCAGGCTTTTTAAAGATCGGCGCTCGGCCAGAAAACTGCCATCGGGGCACCGCGGCAAACGTGAAAACAAAGCATGCAATGAAAAGAAACAAGCATCAATAATTGTGCCACTGGTGATTTTGTTAAAAAATATATATATAACTATGTTATCCCTCACTCCCACCGCTGCCACCAAATAAATGTTTGGGCGTGTGTTTCATGTGAAACCAAACTCATATTCAAGGACTTTCAGAGCTGCGTTAATAATGACCCGCCCTTTAGCACTGATAACATTAATGTCAGACAACATAAAATCAATGCATTATTAATGACAAACTGATAGCATGCCATAAGCACCTTATCTTGTACGAGTTGCACAACAGTACAAGACAGTTTTAAAATTATGGATGCTGGTTGCAGGAAGCCAGATTAGACTATGTAAAGCCTTCCATCCTGGACTGACTCAACTGGACGTTGGCCCCGCTCCAACACGAAGAGTGAGAGGATCGGTTTTAAGTAGCTGAAATAAGAGGATATTTTTATACTCACTTGTATTGTTTTACTTTAATTGACGTAATAAATAACGATTATAAGATGGGGATAGGATACAGTGGTTTTCACACTTTTTGCACCATGAGCCAGAAATGTAGGAATGCCATCATTTTGTTCTTGCCATTAGAAATGCAAAACAGTTTTAAAAAGTGACAACGTAAAATTATTTGCAATTTATTTTCTGTATTTTGTTTAGGCAACTGCAAGTGTAATTCCATAAAGCTCAACTATTATGCTTCTTCTACCAGATTAGGATAGTCCTATAGGCAATACAGAACATTATCAACATATTTTTCTTTTGCACAAAATCCCTTAGAAATCAGATTTTAGTGTGTCAGGTTCTGTCTATTCTGAGCTCCTTTCAAAATGAGCTTTTAGGTTCTCTTGTCTCTTTAAATCCAGCTGCTGCTTGACCACGCCCCCGCACCCCACAACTCAATGTTTACACTCCAACATGAAAACGGCTGCAAACAGATAGATGTCCAGTTACACAACTGGACATCTTTGAAAAGCAGAAGTGGAACCAACATGAATGCAGGAAGTGGTTTCTGGATGGTAGGTCAACAACAAAACACTTGTCTTTCTTACAGCAGTCATTGTACAACACATACAGCCGTAAAGCCAGCTCACCAAACATGCTGGAGCTCCGATTGTGGCTCAACAATCCTGAGGATTTTTGAAATGGCTTGTTTTCCAGTCACCAAAAAATTTCAAAACTTTTAGAACCATTTGAGACCCAAATGGAAGTATA
>NW_015116879.1:0-6163 GCF_001443285.1 Poecilia latipinna | reverse complement strand
AACTAAAATCTCCAGCATGGGGAAGTGGGATGAGCTCGACTTTTCTCGACATAGGTCCCCTTTAAAAACTATACATACCTTCGAACTTGTCCATAGTTTGTTGCATTATATATTATTTCATATTACAACCACAAAATCTATGTCTTTTATTGAACTTTTACATAACAGAACAACATACATGAGCCCTCAGTTGTGTAGCTGGAGAGAACTGATGCATAGTTTTCAAATTTCTTTCTAATAACACCCTAGATTTAGGTCTGGACTTCAACTAGGCCATTCTAAAACATGAACAGGCTTCAGTCTAAGCAATGAATTTGTAGAGCTGGCTCTATTTAGAAGAGGTGTGCCTCTGGAACAGAAAATGGCTTTTTGGATTGTAAAGGTCGATGAAAAACATCCACCACAATAATAATAATAAAAAAAGTCTTACTCCAGGTTTTCTTACAGGATTTCCGGCAACATAATGCTGCCACCACCAGTGTGGGGACAGAGTGCTTAGTACTGTATTTCTCTTCTGCAGAAAGAACTTTGCACTTTAGCCGAAAAGCTTAGTTTGGGTCCCATTGGAATAGATTATTTATTAATTTCACAAACATAAAAATATGGATCTTTAAATTATCAACAATTAAACATTGAGCCACTGAAAAAAGACGACAGAAAGATGTTGCTGCACCTCAGAAAATACAAGAACACTACTTAAAAAGAACAGACATGAGATATAACACTATTGCTCAATACTGTTTGCTTATAAACAGTAAAAGTTATATTTTTCTAACTTTACACAGTGATGATGTGCTGTGGAGGCGGAGGGGTTAAGCACAACCCACATATGGAGGCCTTAGTCCTCGTCGTGGCCGTTGCTGGTTTGATTCCTGACCTGGCGACCTTTGCTTCCCCTTCTCTCATTTCCCGCTTTCCTGTCAATTAACTATCAAATAAAAGATAAGAGCCAATTAGATTAGAGCCAATAAAACCTTAAAAAAAAAACTTTATAGAGTGAAACATTCCACTCTGTACCTACATCCCAATCCCATAAACCTCGAAACTGATGCCCCCTTTTTTTTTTTGTACAATCGCAGATATATCAATCAATCAAATTGTATTTGTATAGCACATTTCAGCAGCAAGGCATTTCAAAGTGCTTTACATAATGAAAATAAAAACAGCATGTGACATTGAATAAATAGTGAGAAAGAGAAAGACATTTTGAAAAAGATTTAAAAAGATAAAAACATTAAAACCAGCTCCCTTTTAGGACTTCAGTTAACTGTCGTTTAACTGGGACTCTAACCCTCTGGGACTTTAGTCACAAACACCGTTTGACAAGAACTCCAACCTCTAGGTTTTTAGTTGAAACACCGTCAACTGGGACTCTAAACCCCGTAGGACTTTAGTTAAACGTCATTTAACAAGGATTCTCACACCCCTAGATATAGATTCGTTGAACTGGGACGTTTTCCGGGGGGCTTTACATAGACAGTGTGAAAGAAAAATAAGAAGAAGTTAATAACTAGATGAAAAGTAAAGATAAAAACATTAAAAACATCGAAGACATCAAAACCCACACTCTAATCCTAATTTAGCCATTTGCAACTCTAAACAGGTGGGTTTTAAGTTGAGATTTAAAGGCACCCAGTGTTTCAGCTGTTTTACAGTTTTCTGGAAGTTTGTTCCAAATCTGTGGTGCATAGAAACTGAATGCTGCTTCTCCTCATTTTGTTCTGGTTCTGGGGATGCAGAGCAGAACCAGAACCAGAAGATCTGAGGGGTCTAGTCGGTTGGTACAGCAATAACAGATCTTTAATGTATTGTGGTGCTAAACCGTTCAGTGATTTATAAACTAACAGTATTTTAAAGTCTATCCTCTGAGCTACAGGGAGCCAGTGAAGGGACTTTAAAACTGGTGTTATGTCTCTATCTTCCTGGTTTTAGTGGATTAGTGGATATATTTGCGCATCCATTGCTTTCCTTCATGTACCTCTTTCAACAGTTTATTGGTCTTCGGGTTTCTAAATGCCGTGCTGCGCTCCGTTTTGCACACACGGTGGCGCTGCTTCCCCATGTAACCAACCGAGGCCCCCCCGGTCTTTCTGCGTTATGAGCTCACATAATAACGACCTGGCTGTAATGATATGGGCTCCCGACATAATGAGCGGCTGTAACTGAAACTCAGGAAGGGGCATGATTTTCAATTTCCGACAGAATAAAGATGGACGCGCTCCAAATGACTCTGAACAGGGCTGTCATTAGGCTGCAGCTCCCAGGCAGCGGCTTCTCAAACGTGGGGCTTGGCGAGGACGAGCACAGCGGCTCCAAAGGGGAACGCACAGGTCCACGTGTGTTTTAAGCAGCAGAATGTTGAGATAATATATATATATATATATATATATATATATATATATATATATATATATATATATATATATATATATATATATTCAGCTAAGACAGACAGATTTCAATACAAACCGGGCAAAACATACTGTGTTATTTTCTTTTTTAATCATTCGTTGGTATTAACAAAGTTTAATCTATTACTCAAATAGTGGGATTCCTTCAAATGGCCTTATGATCAGTTTAAGACGTCAGTGGAGACGGTATCAAAATGTTTCCATCAAAAGTTTGTTTTTGCCTTTTTTTGTCTTTTTTTTTTTGTAATATCTTGAGGACCATAGCTGAAATTGTAAATGATACTACATTCAAATTTGGATTTTTGTCAAAAAACAAACAAACAAACAAAAAAAAACCCCCAGTGATGTCAGATTTTCTGCCAAGTTATCACATTATTGGCGGCCCACATAGCCACAACCTTCCTACGCTATTCGATTTAAATCTCACTTCGCAACTTAATCGAGGCTTTCTCCCATTAACTCTGGACTCCTCCAGCAGAATTTCTACCGGGCCAATCAGTGAACAGGAGGAGAAGTTGGGAACGACGACGTCAATTTTCTGTGATGTTTTACAATCCTAATGTGCCTGGAGTTTTAACAATGGCAGCGGAGGAAGTGAACAAATCCATGTTGACCAAGCTTCCAAATATAATTTAAGTTGACAACCGAGTTGTTCAGCTCTGCACTACTTTCTTTGCAGTGGAGGACGGTTGTTTACAGCGCAGGCAACTTCAGGTAAGCTTCATATCATCGGACTGGGGCATTACAGATGTCAGGGGCAAACCCTAGAAATTGTTTCTCAATGGTTGAGACCATCTGCACGAAACAAAGCGTAGAACATGGGACTGATTTTTACTAGGCTACATTATCACTGGATTATTGTTCATTTTGTGCTTTGATTGCCTGTCTGGAAAAAATGGGATTTCTTTACATTCTGATAACCTGGAGAATCACAACAATACTGTATTTCTGCAACAATTTGACTGACTTGTTTTTTTGATATTATAAATGTTCTTAAGCATTTGTCTTATTTGTAAGTGAGCGAAACGTGTAGGCTCTTCAGTTCATCCAGTTGACCAGCAGAGTGCAGGTGGTGGAGGGTCGAACCAGCTTTAAGCTCCAAACATCTTATAACTTCGTAGCACAACTGGCATTCTCAATAACCCCCCCTCCCCCCCCCAACTCGAACCATTAAAATGGCATGATGGGAAATTTGACCGTTTTCAAAGCAAGCAAAGCTTTTTGAACTCTTGATATACCTTTACAGCTGTAATTGGTGAATAATGGCTCTCAATGTGGTTCAGTTCCCACATTGTATAAAAGCCTTTGTAACACTTTCAAGACTGAAATCAATGTTGATGATTTTATTTCTTCTGTTCTTGAAGTTCTTCAGATCAGGACATGAAGTGTTGCTTTTTGAGATTTTTCAGTAAAATTCATGTGGTCAGACAGGGTCTGTTTCAGTGATTTCTAAACTTCAGATTGTGTTTTATCACTGGTCCAGGCTGGTTTGGATCAAAGTCATAATTAAAAATCTGAAACACTGAAGTGTAACAAAACTGAATGCAAGAGGAAAAGTAATTTGTCCAAAAGCTGTTACGTAAATCCAATATTACTCTCATTTGAGGGTCTCTGTGAACTCGTTTCACAGCATTTATTTCAACGGTCCTCAGAAATGAGTTTGAACCAAACGTAGAGTAAAAGATCAAAACCAAGTTGTTGACAATAAGAAGACACCAGAAGAAGCCTCATCATTGTTTACCGACTGCCATTTTGACGTAACTAATGACCTGAAAAAGAAGACTGAATATGTGATAATTAGATGGTAAAAATACTTTTAGTGTCAGTGGGTTTGAGGTAAAGACTGTAGGAGACTTTGTAAAAGACGTTTCTTCACTTAAAATAACGTTAGTTTTTTATTCGCTAAGTAGTTAGCACAAGTAGTTGCTAGCTATGTTCCATGTTCACACTTTGGCCAAAAGATTTGGTAAAAAAAGTTGGTTTAGACAAGCTAAAAAACTATAACTTTTGTCTATTTAAAATTTTAGTGCAATTAAACATCTAGGTTTTTGGAACAATTGTGGTTTGAAAATTACAGTTGTATTAATATAAGAATGTAAGCTTGTTTGATATAAAGATCCAAAGGAGGATAAAATATTATTTTCTATTGTTATATGTCAGTATAAAATAATGAATTCATCATGTCGTCAACAAAAGTCTTATTAGATTGTCAGAATTTTTTTAATCTGATCATTTTTAATGCAAAACTGAACTGAAGACAGAATAATTAATTTTAACCCAAATATTACTTTTATTCAGGAATTCAAGTTACCGTCGATTCTTTTCAACTCGGGTCTTTTGACCTCAGATTGAAAATCTAACCCAGTTAGAATCTCGATTGAATCAATGGGTTGGTTTAATCCTACTGAACTAAATCAATTAAGGACCACGGACTGGCTTAGAAACCAACCGAGGCCCCCCGGTCATGAAAACAATCAATGCTGAATTGTTTGTTTTCAATTCAGCATGTGCTATAGTATATAAATACCTCCAACATCCTAATTTAAATGAATGTGCTCAGTCTCCACAATTTTAAATTTGGGTTTTAAGTAAAAATACTTAAGTGTTTGATTTAAAAACAACCAGGAGTTTACAAAGGAAAAACCAACATCTAAGGCACTGCAGACCTTACCTGCATTGGTTATGGTTCATGATTCAAAACGGAAGAAGAAAGAAAGACTGGGGGGTGGGGGGCTTAACTGCCTCAACAAGAGGGTTGTAAGGCAAAAACCACCGCTGACCAAAAACACTCGCAAGCTCATCTCACATGTTTCCAAAATATGTTAATGATCCCCAAGACTATAATGAGGCATGATGAGGTAAAAGCGTATTATGTGGATTTGGTTTTTGAAGGTGTGCATCTCATTACATCTGGGTTAACATTGCCAAACATGGTGGTGGTAATCATGAACTTGGTACTCTAGCAGAAAACCCTGAAGGAGAGTCCTGCCATCAGTTTATGACCATAAGGTAAGGTCTGGACTGAAATCCAATTGAGATGTTTTGGCATGACATAAATAGGTGTTTCTTGCTTGAACATCCTCCAATGCGGCTGAATTAAAATAATTCTGAGAAAAGTGTACCAAAGTTCCTTCACAGTGATGCAAAAGTCTAATTGCCAGTTATCTAAAATGATTCATGGTAGCTTTAAGCACTATGGTTGGTATTAGGGATTTAACCAATTAATCTACTCACCATTAATTGTCAATTAATGGTTTATTAGATTAAAATTAGTTCCAGTCGTTTAACTAATGTCTGCTTAGACCTTCTTCTAGTGTTTTAGTTTGGCCGCCATCCAGCAGAGGGTGCTGGTGGTCATCCTTAATCGGAGCCGTACAGAAACAAAGATGGCGGAGCCACACCTGAACGGGAAAGAGGAACAGCCCAGAAGGAGTCTGCTGTGGGATAGAAAATGCGCTTATTGTGGTTCTGTTTTGAAATATAGCTACACGAAAAGTAAATTTTAATAGCACTAATTCAGTGGCGTCAACTTCTCATTCAAAAATGACTGATGTGATACAAAGGTAAGATAAATAAAGCAGAAAAAGCAGAAAAATAGTAAGATGATGGGAAAAAAAATTAAGCACGGGCTGTCATGTGTAAGTTAGGGTGTAAAGTTTTAATTTTCCTTCAGAGCAAACAGTATTTCTGTATACATCTGTGTTAATGGAGGATTAAGTGAGTCACACATTTAGTTCTTTTCATCTGTTATT
>NW_015116878.1:0-27262 GCF_001443285.1 Poecilia latipinna | reverse complement strand
TTTTTTTTTTTGTTTTCTCTGATGCATTTTTATCTAATCTTTCCTAGAAATTAAATCATCCAGAAGCTTCATCTTTAAGGATGTAAAATCTTCCAATATTATAGACAACTTGATAATTGACGTAACAGGGATTTGACATGGATAAACTCATTGTGGAATGAGTTAATAAAAAATATTTTCCCACATCTTCTCATTTTGTTTTTTAATAAGATACTACCTGTTTTGTCTTTTTTACACATGTATTGTGATTCCAGAATAAAGCCAGTGGTGTCTTGGCACAATTATTGCAGGTGCAGCATTGTATAGGAGGTAAATGCTGACTCAGGAATTTAGTCTTAATTATGTAACTGACCTTTGAGCAGACAAAGTAATAAATGGGCACCAGTACTCATCTTCTCCTACCTTGTGGCTTTCCAAGGGAAATTGGTGGGCTCGGGTCGGAGGGGTCGCTAACACCATACTTGTTGATGGAGCGAACTCTGAAGCAATACTGTTTGTCTTTGACCAGATCAAACACTGGGTACCTGGGAGAGTTCACCACCGTGTCCAGACTGGCCAGTTCCCAGCTGTTTTTCCCTGCCAAGGACTGATTCAAGCAAATAAATTTAATGTAAATATATATAAAAAAAGGAAAAGTGTAAATTAAAAAAAAATAGCTTAGGTATTTCAGCCAATCAGACCCTTAAATGAAAACACATGGAAATGAAGACGTATGTCTTTGTGTGTCTAGTTCTATTTACCCGTCACTGAAAGAGTCTCTCAAGAAACTAAAACTATACCAAACAGGTCCCTTTTTATATTCCTTATTTGCATTTCTATGTTCCTACTCTGTGGGTTTCACATTTCCTCTCCTAAGTCATTGTTTTGTCGGTAGAAATCCCAACAAAAGAGCAGGTATGGTAAAAGAGAAGAGTGATTATAAAGTGCTTGCTTGAGGGCAAAAAGGATATTTGAATGTTCACTTCATTATATAAGCAGAAGTGAGGCTGCAGACTTTAGTAATTTCAGGTGCCTTTGAGAGATTTGACAGTTTTATTACCTCAGTAACTTATAAAGCCTCAATAAAAATCTATTTCCTGTGGCAGTTTTCTGATTATTGAAGTCAGGAGCTGTTCAGTCCCGGAGTTGATATCGAGGAGCCAAGGCTCTCTATTGTTGCAAAGAGCAGGTCAGCCTCACATTTTTGATCTGCTTCTGTCATCACTTTGAACCTTAAATTTATAGTTGAGAAAATATTGTAAAAAGAGGGAGCTGGCTCCATCCATTGATTTTTCATACCTGCTTATTCTTGCTTATTCTGCTTATTCTTTTCCGGGTCTTATTCTTTTCTCTGGGAGAAACACAATTACGCACCCATCTGAGGCAAACCTAACATACATTTCCTGATGTCCTCTGTGGCTTTTTGTGCCTCTTCTGTAGAGCTTTAAATTATTTTTTGGTGCTCTATCCTTAGTTGTATGAATTTAAATATCCCACATAAATTTTACTAAACTAAATGTTTGTGCAAATTGCATACAGGGCATCTCCGATGTTCTCACACTCTACAATAAAATATCTGCAACAAATACCATGTTGAGCAGAATGTCCAATGACAGCGTTCATAAAGAAAGATACACTTTAAATTAATCTGGAAAGTGGACCTGTTGATGAATATGAAACATCTTTTTACATACAATTTATGAGAGATATGTCTGAAAATATTTCTATAGCTGAAAGGTTTAGATTTAAATTGTTGTTCAACCAAGAAATTTGTTTCTGACAGGAAGTGATACAGCCATCTGTCCAACGATGGGAGTATCTGTTTTGAACAATGTAACTTTGCTGTTTTATATGTATTTTCATTTAAAAAAAAGGAATATCAAAAATTATTCATACCCTTCTCTAAAATCAGTGGAAAAATCTTATGTTCGCGTGACAGAAATCAAACCCTGCTTGATGTTTTCCAGTTGATGTAGTGTTTGACCCTGACGTTCAATGGTACTGGAATTCACAAATTCTTAACAACCACAAAAATATGTGGCCCTGCGGCAATTAGGTTCTGGGTTCAAATTCTGACCCAGGAGTCTTTGAGTTGGCATGTTCTCCCCATATAAACGTAGTCTAAAAGTATGGATGTTAAGGTATTTGGTTGCTCTAATTTGCTATAAAGTCACAGGAAGTGTCTGTGTCTTTCGATGATGAAAAAATGAAGGACTGATGATGCATCCGGTGTGAACCCTGCATTAAATACCTCAGCTACTGGGGAGAAACACAGAGAAAACGGCTCCTGACGTGGCTCATACAAGCTCTGTAAATTGTGGAAACAGCAAAACATCATCTTTCTATCTCCCTGCTGTGTCATTCAAACACATTACAAGAGAAAACTTTGAAAGCACCTCTGCTTTGAAATGCATAACAATCCAAAACGGAAGAAATTTAAATGTTCAACTCTTGAGACCCTTTTCTTCTTGAAACTTTCGTTGTCGACCAAAAGCTTTACACTCGGAAAAAATAAACAGGGTGAACAAACGTGTTGTGCAGAAGACTTTTAAAAGTCTAACTCCTGATTGCTTAAAAACTGGGAAACATTCATATGACCTGGAGCTAATGATTACAATATGAAATGAAATTACTCTGCAGCTAATCTGCTTTCAGAGCTGATAAAATATGAATCCCTGTTTTTTTTTTGTTTTTTTTTTTGTGTGCGTAAGTGTGTGTCTGGGGAGGTGTGCGTTGGCGTAAGGACCGACCCGCTCCACGTAGAAGGTCAGCGGCTCCCTGCCTCGGGGTTCAGGCTCGGTCCAGCTCAGCACCACGTAGGTGTCGCTCAGCTCGCAGGCGCGGACGTCTGTGGGAGGAAAAGGAGCTTTGACCTGACCTGCGGAGCAAAGTGAGGAGGAGGAGGATGAAAACAAGAGAAAAACAAGGTCAGTATGAAAAGAGTTGGCTGAGTTACAGCTTTTCTCCTCTCATTGTAAAACTCTTCAAGTTGCGTCTGCTGGAGCTGATACGGCCTCACAATGGGAGAGACACTCAAACCTTCTCTGCTTCAGTTTAACCTCTATTCCTTATATGTCAAGTGTACCAAATAGCATTGGATAGGTTGAGTCAGCAAATGCTCAAGGACTCTACAAGGCGGTGAAGGACCGTGAAAGTCTGGGCAATGATGTTGTTCCATCTGAAACTATGCAAGTTTCCATGTTTGTTTTCCCTGAAGAGTTTGCAGAGCTGGAGAAAGTACAGAGAAAGCTCTCCTCTGCACAAGGAGAGCAAAGATTTGAAGAAAGCTGATCAGGTAAAAAGGAAAGCAACTTCTTCTGAGTACAGTGTGTAATGAGAATGACTCAGGACGTTTTGTTTCATACATACAATTACTGTAGAGATGCAAGAGGTTTTTCTGACACAAAACGTACAATAAAAAAGAAATAAGATTGTCTACTAGACAGTGTGATGCATTCCAATTTGAAAGAGCATCTCACATACCATTCTTATATCTTCTTATATTTTGAAAAGAAATCAGAACAAGCAGTCAAACCTTGCAAAAATAAGATGTTAAAAATCAGCCATGGCAATCGTTATAGCAAGTGCTGCATTTCTACTATTTAGCGAAAATAATAGAAAAATAACAAACCAGTCAGCAAAATATGCCCCAAAATAGACAAATAAACACAACCAAAAGGAAAATTTGAGCTCTTTAAGCTGATCTCGACGAAGCTTAATCTCCCAATTATGTTCTAGTCATTACATTAAAAGCCTCACCACCTGGGTAAATGCATTCCACTGTAAGCCTCCATCATAGAGCAGAATCCAAAAGTATGATTGTATCCTCCAGGCTGCAGTTATTTTCTGGTGGCTTCATCTTCTTCCATCCTTTCACCATTCTCTCTATGTGTGGTACACAGTCAAGGTTATCGGGCCCCCTTTCATAGACATTCGCTCTACCTCGAGCCATTATGTGCATTTATTGGAAGACCACTGGGGACTTTTTGCTCCTTTCACAGCTGCAAATGGAGAAAATGCTCATTGCTGCGGCTGCACAATTACTGCAGCTCATTGTTAAACATAATATGGAGATGCATTAAAGCCATGAGCCTGCGGCAACCTACAGATGTGGGGGTGGCGGTGTGTGTTCCGGTGAAAAGTAAATCATGTGTTAGATACGCTCCTTTTGAGACAGAATCAGAACTAAAGTAAAAACACGACATCCTCACCTTCCAGTTCGTCTTTTGTAATGGTAATGGTCCTTCCTCTGTCCACTTGGACCACTGAGATAAGAGAAGATGGAGAAGACATGAGAGAAGACATAGGGGGGCGATGGAGTTACGCAGAGGTAATGATGACACCATTTTCTTGCAAATGTTAGAGGTGCAGACAAAAAAGATGAACAACAGCTTGACGGGAAGATGGAAAGAAGACCAGAGGCGAGTGAACCTTCTGTCTGTCCTTCATCCGTGTTTAATGATCCACGGCATCTGACCACAGCCCATCTGTCCTCATCGTTACACACACACACACACATCTCATTCTCCCTCAAATACCCCCCCTTTGAATCCAATATTTAGCAAGACCAAGAAATGCTTTTTAAGTCATCTTTTTGGAAACAAAACATTTTTCTCAACGATGTCATTAAGATGCTGTCACAGAAATAACCCGGCGGCTGCGGATGAGATCTAAATCTGCACACCTACATCTGTTTTTTCTGGCACTGATCATTTCTTTGCAGGTATAACAGGGCAACTGAGGCAAATGAGGTGAATAAACACCAGGAGAGAGTCGTGAATGCTTTGCTGATGATCTTTGCAGCACACTGCAGATGTCGATGAGACACAAAGCAAAAGCCTGAATAAATAGGCGGGGAAAGATAAGACACACAGAAGCTTCCACACAAAAGCAAAAGGACCATATTGTGGGACATTTTATGGTTAATTGGAGCCTCAGGGAGAATCCCTTTCAACTCTAAGCGTATAGTGGTTTTCCAGCAATTAGAATGACTTAATAGTAGAGGCACAAAAGGCTTTAAACTTTTTATTTGGATATGTGAAGCACAAACCTAAATACCAGACTTTGTGTTTGAAATTCTCATTTCTTTGTTTTTTACTTGGTTATTGTAATATTAACAAGAAATGTAAACACAAATGTAACAGAGAACTTAAGTTAGGGTTCAACTTGCCCCTCACAAGTACTAATCAGTTCGTATTTCCCTTTCATAACCATAATCAAACCATTTCATACACATTAACTTAACAAATGTGTGCAGACCCTTGAACTAAAACTGTGTTGAAGATAATTTTATTATAATTCCACCATTCATTCGTGTTGGATAAACACCTAAATTCAGATATGCTGAATCTAAATAACCAGAGATAAATCTGTTGGAGCAAAAATCTTCCTGAAATTTGCTTATTTCTAGCCATATTAGTTGTTTTTTTTTTTTTTGCCATTTGTCAGTTTGTTAAATTTTCTCATTATTAGATATCCCATTGTCAATTGTTAGTGGTATTATAACCAAATGTTAGAACATGGAAACAACAACAAGTTGGCCACAAAGTGGAAGACCTGATGTGCAAAATGATAAAATGTTGCAGAATAGCTCAATTTCAGCTAACTGAAAGCTTAATGGAATGGGTTTTCTTGGCCAAGCAGCTACATTGCACCTTCAGATCAAGTGCAATGGGGAGCAATGCCTTAAAGGATGCTACCATTGGAGGCATGTTCTCTGGAGTGACAAAACATGCTGTTGAGCAATCCAATGAAAATGTCTTGCATTGGGAGCTGCCAGGAGAATGGCACTTGAATCATGACTACCTTGAGTCATGTATAAAATTTGGCAAAGAGGTTTGTGAAGAAAATATGGGTTAATCTGAATTTGACAATCCAATACCCAGATATAATGTTGCATCGTCATGTCTTCCTAATGCCATGCAGCCCATAAGTAATACCCATTGTCCTGGTGTGTTCAAGAGGGTCTGCAGTGAGGACAGGCTCTGTGGCTTTGGAGGGACGTCCCACCCCGGCTTTGTTCACAGCACAAACTCTGAACTGGTATAGAGCCCCCTCCTTCAGGCCAAACACGGGAAAGTGGCATATTTTCTGAATGTCCACATTGCAGCGCACCCACTCTCCCTGACTGAGGTCACACCTAAAAAAAAAAAAAATAATAATAAGAGAGGAAGAGATTAATCACAGTCACAGGGAAATTTAGGCAAGTACAGAAAAAATAAATAATATATTTACACAACAAAAGATGTGAACAATTTATAGAGAAACAAACTATAAAATAATCCAACCCCTACAACAACAAAGCAAATCAGTAAACCCTCCATGCTCTATAATTGGGAGAAATCAACCTGAGATTATATGTCATGGTCATGTAAAAAAAGAAAAAATACTTCATAAAAATTCAGAGGACTTTCACAAAACAAATTCAGAAAAGAGTAAGAAGGAGGTTGCTTAGGAACTGGAATACATCTTTCCTCTCCTTATATTGAAACTCGAAAACATTGAGGATTTTTCTCTTCTACAATGATGGGAGATCATAATCAAGAGTAAACACGGAAATGATGCACACACCAATCTGAAAAGACACATTTTCCAGATACTTAAAACATTTATCACCTGAAAATGAATTTACTCTGAACCCCTAATCTTTCCTGGATTTTATGTGCGTGCTTTTCCAATGTGGTGCTGTTTAGAGAAAAGATTATGCTGAGCGTGTCACTTCTACTATAGGCAACACTGTGCCAAGAAATGCATGCAGCAAAACACCTGCATGTTGCTGCCTCAGATAGAAAAGCAATAAAAGTTGGCTCTGCACTGCAGCCACTAGAAGTCCCTATTTTATAAAATCAATTACCTTCTAGTTCAACAGACATAGCTTACTTGGTAATGCTAACGAAACACATCCAATCTGTCATTTCTATTGCTTCAATCAGCTGAGAAGACAATTCCTTTAGGACCTCTGCAGTAAAATGTTAATGTAAGTGTGAAAGGATCACTCAGACTGTTGTTGATTACCTAATTAACAAATGAAATCAAATGTTAACCATTTGTAAAATGACTGGACTTTTATATAATTTTTCATACTGACTATTCAAAGTACTTTACACTTGAAATTGAACCAGAACCTTCAGATTGAAAGAAGACAACATAATGAGCCAAAGTTGCCCGAATCTATAAGAGAAGCTGCAGCAGTAAAGTCAGTTTAAAAGGATGGCCGTGCCTTGGTAGGTTTGCAGTTTTATTATTATCCTCCATTCGTTTTGAGATGGTGGATTTTTCTTAAGAACTCCTTCTCTCTTACCTGTCTGCTGTATTCGTTTGTCTTTGTCATGCTTTGTTCACAAATGTTATTTAGGTACTAGAAAAATACATTGAAAGCCATTTGCTTTTAGCCAGTATGTTTTGCCTACATGTATCCTTTGCTAACACAGTGAAGTTCAGTTTTAGTTACCCCTAACTGATCATCCTTAACACATTTTCTGGCAGATTTAGACATGGATGAATGTCTTCAATTTGCTGTCTTTTCACTTTTCATTTTACAAATAATTTAATAAGACAATTTTGTATACTTTATTGTCAATTTGAATCATATGCAAGACATACAATGGAATCGAAATTGTTTCTCTATCTTCATGATAACTGTAATCTTCATAGCAACTATAAAGGTTTAATGTTTTAAATACAAATTTAACTCCGAATGGAGAACAAATCAATTCTAAGTAGAAGAAAAGATATTAATTTTTAGTTTTATGTTGTTTGGTTGGTTTTATTCCCAAAACAGAAGTGTCTGATCATTCTTAGAGAGACTCATTGCAGGATGCTGGTGGATTTCAATTCTTTCAGAGGTTCTTGAGGTGATTACACAGCTTAATGAAAGTCCACATGTGCTTAGTGAATTATTAAAGACTTAATAAGGAGAGCACACACTTCTTTATATGAGGTCCCGAAGATGGTGGTGTATGTCAGAGTGAAAATGAAGACAAAACTGCACAGAATTGTCCTTTGAACCAGCAGGACAGTGCAGCTTTGGAGAAAAAAATATTTTCAGGAGCATTTTTGGGAGAGCAACAAGCCTCTTTCATTCTAAAGCTGAATCATTCAAGACAACTCTCATCTGTTTTTAACTTGTTCATCTGCTCAACTTGTGTTCTGCAGTCTTTATTACTACATTAAACCCTGGATTTTATTTCATGAATATAAATTGTACTGAATGATTGAATGCAGCTATTAAGCCAGACAAAAATGGTACAAACAGTCTTGGAGTAAAGCAGAAAGGAATAATTTATTTTCTGCATACTGAACCTCCGAGGACAACTATCAGTGCATTTCTCTAACCAGTAGGCTTTTATGTTGGTCACACAAAAGTCATTCCTGCCTGAAACACACAGACAGCAGCCTGCTGTGAATTTGCCAGTGCATATGACAACCCCTGTGGAGATGTTTTTCTCTGACAGCAGTTCTGAGACAAGTTGGAATGGAAAGTAAAACAGATGCAGAAAATAATGAAACAATCACAGGTAAAATATATATATGTAATAAATAAAAATGCAAAGGCAAAATGTTACATTTTTAGTTAGTGAATAGTTACATAAAAAAATGCAACAGTTATTTGTTTGCAGAGTTATGTTAAAAACATTGTGTTAAAAAAACTAAAAGTTTGGTCAAAATATTACACAAAAGGAAAAAAATATCTGCTTTTGCAACATAACACAAATCAGGCAATTAGGCAAGTAAAGGGCTTCTCATAAAAACATTAAATGTAAAGTGATTTATCAACATAGACGACATTCTTATTTCCAAAGTTAAGTTAAAATATAAGGTTACAGATGATAATAAATTTAGTCATTTCGGAGCCAAAAGAGCTACTTCTACTTTGAGAGTTGTGCTAAAAGAGCCGGCTCTCTAAAAAGAGACAAACGTTTCATTACTACCTGATTCGAAATCAGAGTCAAGCATCACTGAAAAAGTCTGTAAAAAGTCTGTAAATGAAAAATGATCAGGAACATTTGGCAAATAGAAGAAACTTCAGAAGATAATAAAAAAAAGACACACAGTATAATTAGTCTCACATTTGACTACTATTACTGCCAGCAGGGATAAAATTAAGTAGTACTGAGTCAAATGTCTGAACTTACTGGGCAGCAAAAAAAATGAGTGAAGCATTGAACTTTTAAGTGGGTCTCTTTTGCCAAGACTTAACTTGAATTTTAATCTGCGATTTATAAATATTGTAAGTGCAGAACAAATCTGACGTACAGGTTAGGTCAGACTGATTCTCACCTCTCCACATAATAGCCCTCCACAGGTGATCCTCCATCAGCACTGGGCGGCTGCCAGGTCAGAAAGACGTAGTCCTTGTTGACATCGGACACCTCCACTGCCAAAGGAGATGCAGGACCTCCTGGTACTGCAGCCGACCCATCTAAGTGAGAACAGTAATGAGTCAGAAAAAGAATGCTGAAAGTTAGGGAAAAAAAATCCAACACTTAATTATTATGGATCGTTTGCTTATCAGAAAAAGACTTAATCTAAACTTTTTGGGGGGTTAGCATTTGCTCTTACATAAGCTGTAAAAATAACCAAAGAATCTAGATCAAACATGCACAATGTAACTTAAACAACGACAGAGAGAAGCTACAAAAACACATAGAAAATCTGCCTTTTTTTGAAGGGATTAAAGAAATACATTGACGTTTCCAAACCGCTTTCTCATGCTAGAAATATATTTTCAAACAACAAAAAGAAGTCGCCATCACGTGCATCTGTTTTTATCCCTTAGACCTCCAATTATTTGTTTTTTGTGCAATGCTATACACGCTTGGAATGCAAATATGACAACTGAATTAATCAGGAAGTTTACTTGCAGAGTAGTTAGAAGACTTACTAATTAGTTACTCCAACTGTTATAAAGGCTCTGCTCTTTAATGTTTGCAACCGAGGCCTGAGACAAGATGAAAACAGAAGCTTTGCAGAAAGTTATATCTGTATTTGGAGTCATATGTTGTGCACACAAAGTTTATGAATGATGCAAAGCATATCAAACTCCTTCTGAGGGACACACACTTGCATCACAATGAAAAACAAACACGAGCCAAGCATCCTCACAAAGCTGAGCGTTTTTCCAAGTGGTTTATATACATTCTGCAGATGCCGTGTCAGAGGTAAAACTGCAGTCCATGAAGACCATATAGTTCCACAGAATGAAGTTAACAAGCTCTCCGCTGCAGAACAGTTTGATTGATGGTGCAATTTCAGTGTATGAATCACTGCTGTTTGCTGACAGGAAATGAAAGCAAAACCAGAATTTGGTGACGACAACCGGTGTTTGGAGGAGGCGAGGTTGCTCAAACACTATTTATCTCGGATGGGACAGCAAATGATGATTCCACACTCCAAGCTCTAAAGGTGACTCCAAAGTACCCGTCAGTTTGAAAAACATCGAGTTTGACTCTGTAAAAGAAATCTGGGCTCCAAGTTTTTTGAGAGGCCTGAGGTAGTTCCCCTGGCATTGTCGGAGAGACTTAGAAGACCTTGAAAGTAAAACTGGGTAGAAAAATCACAAACCAGAATGTTGTTTGTTTTATAATTTTGGTCTCTGCTGTGTAGAAAACATTGTTTAACATGTTTAAAATGCATGTCACATTTCTGATTCATGTAAGTAAAACTGAAAAAAAGTGTATTCCAATAAAATGTTTGTTTTGTGTTTTTTTTTTTTTTGTGGTTATGTGACAAAATGCAAAAAGATCAAAAAGATCCAAGGTGGTATGATTCCTCTTGCAACTCACTTTTTTTAATCAATGCCTTCATCTTATTTCTCACCTTTAAGGTAGACAAAAGCCAAGTGTTCCTCAGTTCCATCCCTGGTCCTCAGTCTGGCACTATAAACACCTTCATGCTCCTTGTACACAGCCATCATAGTGATGATGGATTTATTGTCAAACGTCTTAATGTCCACATTGCTGGACTGCTGCAGCTGTATGCCTGGAGGATGACAGCATGGTTGAGTGTCAGAAGTGTACCATATTTAAACTGCCAAAAATGTGCCACAAGCGACTCCAGTTGCACAACCATCTCTGAACCAGAGGACGTCCTGCTGGAAAGGAAGCAGGTCTGATGTGAAGGTACACTGCAGGGAGAGGCCACTCCCCTCCTTTACCCAGGTAGGTGGAAAGGAAATGTCAAACCAGGCTTCTTTTTGTTGCTGCAAGCCTAGCAGAGGCAGAAGAAAAAGAATGTCAAGGAGTGTGATGTCAAAAAAAATTTAATAAAAAAGAAAGAGAGAGATGGGAAGGAAAACAAAAGGATAATCTTTTGAGTGAATGCTCTTTTGAACTTGTTCTGAACTGATCGAACTACAGGAATGGATCCTCATGATGGGAAATGTAGGTACATTCTGTCATTGTGCCGTCAAAACTGATGTGTGCAAAGATATCAACTTGTTAGTATCTGGAGGGAACACACCCAGCTTCTTCAACACCAGAAATGGAAGGGTATGAAAGAACACCAGAGGGGTTTTAGCTAATTAAAAAATATATTTTTATGCTGCGTGGTATAACCATAAGAAAAAAAATAAACCCTTCATACAAAAGACCACAAACACAAAAGACCTCCACATGAAGCAGCCTGTGGGAACACTACATAAAACAACAGTAAAGCTGAAAATGTGGCACATTTTGAAAGTGAGCAGCTCCCTTCTGCCATCAGTCATTTCCTGGCTTACCAAGGCATCAATCCATAAAATCTGGGCATGACCAACATGTGTTTCAAGCAGCTTGTCAAACCTGGTTGTCTGAAGTGAATCTGTCACCAACAGACAGCAAAATGTTTTCTATGATAATTACATTCTGCTAAGCTAAATCACCGTTAATACACATATCCACTTGTCAACATTCAAACCCTTGAAGACAGGATGACAAAGATAAATTTGCCACAGTTCCTCTTTTATTTATTGGCTGATTTGTGCAGAAGAAAAAAAACATTCTCATGAGATAATCAAGTATCATTTAGATAAAAAAAGAGGGCATACAACTTTACAGGACATTTTCTAAGATGAACTTCTCCTAGGATGCTGATAAAACTTCATTCAAAATGATTACCATCTGATTTCTTACTTTGGGGAATGTACTGTATTGATTGTAGAGAGAGAGCTTCTGGGAACATACTATTGTAAACTAGATTAAATCGCATAATCTTGATATGCATTTGTATGTATTTTCAGGGATGTATCCAATTTAAAATCATTTAAAGTGACAAAAACTTTATAAATATGCATTTAAAATCTAATTCTACAAACAAATAATGGCCTAATTAAACTATTTTAGATGTACACCATAAGATTAGGGGGAATTGCTTGCTAAATGAAATGCAGGGTCTCCTTATTATACAGATTGACATTTCAGCACATTCAAAGTTGCAAATCAAGCACATCCCAGATTTGCAATTTAGGTTTTCTCTGAATAAACTGAAGAGACATAATACGACTGGAATACATATTCTATTTGTTTCTAATAAGTCGAGACCTGCACAGATTACTCTTGTTTTTGAAGGACTTGGATACTATATTATGGAATAAAAATTGAGTTGATGAAAATATCCGACTTCCACATTAAAGCCAAACTCTAAAGTGCCAATTATGTATGACCTGATTCCTCAAAGTTTTGTTCCTGATATATTTCTGCCTTTTTTCTACATACATTCACAGGACATCCTTGTCAAACATTATGAACAATCGATCAATTCTAATGAGTGGGCAGCCTTGTTATTATTGTAGAAACAGCAATATAAATCAATGAACTGTACATTTTGGCTAAAAAAACTGCTGATCCTCACACATGGTTGAGGCTATATAGGTCAAAGACTACCAGAGCTGGGAGCAAAATGGGATAAATCTCCTGCTACTGCCGAGATGAAATATACATGACTGTCATTTCTGCTTAGATATGAGCAAGTCATTTTATCCCTGCAGCAAGCGACTCATATCTAATTAACACCCTTACATCCACAAACACCCACGGAGAAACATAAATCCAACGATAAACAAACACCAGCGATGCAGTGCACCCTTTCAGTCCAGCCATATCTTTCTTGAGGAAGCACGGCACACAGCACTGCTGAGTGTCATGCCAGAGTTTTCAAAGCCACTCAGACCTCCCTCCTTCGCAGGAGAAAAAAAGGGAGCTTCAAAGTGTGGCAGAGAAAATGAAAGGGGACACTTTTTATTAGGCCCTGGTTTGAAACTTACCGGTGGTCTGCGAGCACTCTGAACCAGCCATGGCTCCATGATATGCTGAATCACGAAGTAGCAGAGCAGGACAGATTAAAGAAAGGAGGGGAGTTAAAAAATAGAGAGAGACATCAGGAAGAACATTGTAAAAATGAAGGAGAAGGTAGCAAAATAGGGAGGCAAATCAAACTGGGCAGTGCCACATTTACAGAAAACACAGAATATTCTCTGGAACTGAGGATTTAAAAAAGTAAATAAATAAAACAGATATTTAAAATATACCCAAAGAATACACACCTTGAGTAGTTGAATAAGATTTTCACAATGCTGTAAAAAAGTAGTTCCCTATTACAGATGATTTCTATTTTAGCCTTTTTGTTGAACCTAAATATTTCGGATTCTGCATAAAATGATATCAATGTTCATAAATCAGACAAAAATAAAATAAGTAAATACAAAAATATTTTTTTCAAATGAAGATTTCATCCCTTTAAAGAAAAACACCAGCCAAACTACCCTGGTCATTTGCTTAAAATATAATTGCCCTCCTTGTTTTTTTGGGAGAAAGTGTTAAATTGCCCTGCATTATTATATATCAGTCTGGAAAATGATATAAGGCACCTTTGAAGTATTTGGGACACTAGAAAAATAGTGAGAACCATTTTTCCCCACACATAAAATAGGAGTGAAGCTTTTCATGAATTTCTAGCCAATCAAAATTACTCTGACAGCATAAATGTTTCATCCAGGAAGTCCTAAAATAACCAAGAACAACAGCTAAAGCACAGCAAATCTCACTTAGGCCTTATTCATTCCAGTTTTATGGCTTCATGAATCAGAAGTACTGAATAAGATCTGATACACGACTAACCTACACGTGAAAGGAGCCTAGTTTCCTAGGATACCAAAAGCAGGTGGAGGGCCTGATTAAGGCTAAATTGTGTTCACCTGTGATTAGCTGACCATAACGGCAACAACAAGACCTCAATTTTCATGCTTGTTTTTGTACCACTGCAACTGTTACTGTACAACAAAAAATTACACAGATACATGGTATGACCAAGTGTGGCAAGTGGATCTATATAAACATCGTCCACCATAAACTTACGGTGAGAAGCTAACTAACTCGGTATTGGTCAATGGAAATATGCGGTTTAAGATTAATTGTAATATTTTAATGTATGTTTAGTGTGGAGAACTGGAAAATTTGTTGCGAGAAACGCACTGACTGGGCTGCAGGCTGTTTGCGGACTTCATAGGAATCTATGTGACACAACTCCACGGTTCTGCCACTGGTGAGTAAATACCTTTTTTTTTGTTTTTGTTTGGCCCATGCTGTTGCTTTGAGTGAAAGCGGTTGTTTATTGGTGGCAGGACCCGTTGGTTCGTCGTCGTCATTTTGACTTTAGTGCATTTTGAATTCTTGAGATGCTTTTCATAATCGTGCACTGGTTTTGACCACTTGTTTCGTTCGAACTAGTTTCCTATTATTTCACAATAATTATAGTAAGGAAGTCTAGCCTGCTGTTTTTGTTTGTTTTTTCTTGGGAGGTGGAATGGCCACTGAATTAGGTTTGTGATGCTCTCAAGTGTTGGGTTTATCTGTTTTACTTTCTCTGTTTGAAACACTTAAAGCACTTCTTCTGTCTCTTGTGGTTTTAATGTTTTTGATAAGAGCTTGGAGCGTCTTCACTGTTTATTCTAGCACTAAGCTTCTTATGTCCCCCCCACCTGGACTCACTTGTGGTTTCTACTTAGACTAAAAGCTTGATTAGAAGTTGTCTGTTTGACTAAAACCTGTGTTTACAGTTTGCTTACCTACAATGATCTATTCATGGACAGAATATTCTGTGTTCATCTTAATAAATTTGAAAATCAGATGAACTGCATTTATTTCAATAATCCAACTCAGCGTAAAACTCACTAAGATACAGAAAGAGATGTTTCAATTGCTTTTCTGTTGTCTTGATTACTATGGCTCACAACAAATGCCACTACCCCAAAATCAGTGTGTCAAAAATAAAATGAATAAATACAGATCGTAAAACAAATTTTCAGTATATAAATGTGAGCCTGCTGCTGTGATTTGCTTTATATGCACTCTAGAGGTGTTTTCCTTGGTTTAAGCGTTTCTTTGCACACAACAACTTGGAGAACCTATCCTGAAAAAGTAGACTTTTTGTGAAAATCCCCTAACCATTGCTTGACAAGCCTCTCAATGCTGCACAACTTTTCCTTCTACTCAAATTTTCATTATTGGATACATCATACTGTAAACAGCCAGCTTCAAAAACAATAACCTTTTTGTGGCTTATTCTTTTTATGGAGGGTATCAATGTCTGCCTGCTAGACAAATCAGTTTGCTTCCTCATGGTTATGTAGGTCATAACAAGCCTAAGGAACATTTCTGCAATATAAATTGTCTTACGTAGTACTATAGTTTTCTGAGAAACTGCATTTGAGGTTTTCATTAGCTGTTAGTCAATCCAAAATTTAAAATGACAAGAAACAAAAACACTTAATTCAGTTTTTTTTTAAAATATTGATACAGAAAATATCCTCTATTTAAAAGGTTCACTACATTTATAAATGAGTTTCTCATATATTCAGGTATTTAGATTCATTAAGATGCACTTGTCTTGTTTGTTTGAATATTTTACAGCTGAAACGCAGCCACTAGGAGGCAGTGTTGTCAATAAATAACTAAGTAGATACAGTATGTGTTTTTAATTTAATATTTGTGCAATGCGGAGTTGTTTATACTCATCACTGGATAATTTTATGACAGCAGTGACATGTGCACTGAATTTGTCTGTAGATATTTCACTTTGTAGTGAATCTGAATATTTATTTGTTTTTGATATTTGCCAAATCAGTTTTCCAGTGCCTCATAACGAATATAAAGCCTGAAAGTGAACTCTTCCCTATCTCGGGATCCATCTTGGTTTTCATAATGGTTTGGAGCAAAACTTGTTTGACATGTATAAGGTCACTCACAGTTTACTACTAAGGTTCCAAATGTTGTTGCTTCGCCCAGAGCGCTCTTGGCAACCACTTTATACTCTCCAGCATCTGCTGGAAAGCACCTTTTGAAGAGTGAAGAATGCATTGTAAATGTTTGACCACAAAACAATGTTTACTCCACATGTAGTTCTCTAGCTCAAATGGGTCGTTCATATAAATAAAAAAACAAACCCCAAGGGGAAAAAAATATATATTTAATTTTGCCAGCCACATCTTGCAGAATATCTTGCCTTGTTCAATTTTAGTTTCATCCATTTATGTCCACTCCCATAATAAGCTTTTTATGGAAATATTTTCAGCATTAATAGCACTTTTAATCATGAACCTACCTTCTGATCTCCAGTAAACTGAGGCCAACATTTTGTTGGAGGCTGTAATTCCATGGTTGGGAAGATATTATTAGTGGTTCACCGTCTTTGTACCTGAAGAATAAGTAAATAGTCTTTGTTGATATGACTGTCATGCATGCATGTTCCTTTGAAAACAAAAGCTGCATTTGGATGCTACATTCTCCTGCTTACTGATTACTCGTTTTTAACATTCTACATCGAGGTAAAGTTTGGACGACTGTACACAGCAGAAGGCAAGCTTTTGATCTTTCATTCTCTCATGTGCCGATTTTTGTTGAGCACAGACCTTTGCAGCTCATTGGGCTTGATGGGTCCCATATGGGTTGGTTAAACTCGGGAGCCACAGGTTATCTCGATCTCAGTGTTCATGCATACTAAATATCCTGAGCCCTTTCATCACCTAGTCTCACAGCAACTCAGGTCTCAGGGTCAATAGTTTGGCAAACTTCCTGAATTTGCACAAGCAATTTTATATTAATACACGGTGCAATATTTAGCTCTGGGACCTCGGCTTGGGAAGAAAATGCCTTGACTTTTCGGCCACATGCTGGAGGTCATTTCTATTTCTTTTTACCCGTATTTGACTGTTATGAATATATGTTACTGATATTTACACAGCCAACAGTAATTTTGGCATGACTTTATATTGTATTGCATGAGTACCAAAAACCACATTTCATTAGCTTTTGCAGTAGAAACAAGTTATTTATTTATTTTTGGAAATTAAGACCCTTTAAAAAAACCCGGATTATATACATGACATTAAGATATCTTATTTCCTACTAAATCTCTATATTCAAAATGTATGCACACTAAGAGGGGAGTGGATCTGAGGTCAAATACTTTGGCCAGAAATGTTGCTTCTCATTTGCATTTTGCCAATGGCTTCAAGTGATAGATTTGACAGTTCAGTCATAGACTGGATGTCTAGGACAACTCAAATTTGGTAGCGTCTTGGGGAAAAAAAAAAAAAAAAGAAACACTCAATAGATTATCTAAAGCCATAGAAATGACATGCAGAACAGATAGATGCTCATTCATACCACTGAATCTTTGGGGGTGGACAACCCTGTACACTGCAGGACAGTATCACAGTCATTCCCTCCCAGACTGTGTGAGCTCTCAGAGGGATGGTGAAATCTGGAGCTTTCTGACTCAGTCTCTCCAAGTAGTTCATATGGGCAGACTTCTTATTTTCTGCCTGAAATACAGACGATGGACAGTATTTTAAGAAACTGATATATTCTGTGGAAAAGGAAAAATGAAGCATGACAAACTTTGTATTTGTTAGAAAAGACAACAAGGAAGTAAGAGATTACGGTATAAAAAAATAAATATTGTGAAGAAATGTGAATGTTCATTACAATGTTAGGCTCTTTTTCATTCCTTCTACATAGTGGAAAAACTAATCTGTAGTACTTTATAAATTTGACAATCTTTTGAGTTTTCTGTTTATTGCAAAACTATTCATACCTCCTGAGCATTTTCACAAAAGTTAGGTAAACTTGAATGTATTTTACTCAGATTTTATGTGATTAAATATGTTGTAGAGGAATACAGAGTAGTCCATCACTATGAAGTGGAAGGAATATAATTGAAATTCCAAAAACTGTAGCAGGGTTTTCTAGGCAACCCTTTATCGTCTCTAAATAAACTGAATTACTTGTAACACGTTGCATTCTTAAATAGTCTTGTGTGTATTTTAATCTCAGTGTAACTGGTGTTTTGTTTAGAAGACCTCAGAAGTTTTTAGACATCCTTAGTAAACAAATGGCACCATAAAGATCAAGGAACAGGTAAAAAAAATAAAAATTCTTGGAATAAACCTAGTTCATGTTTTTCTTCCCCTTAACAATTTGACATTGCACAGCATTAGTCTTTTATACAAAATTCCAATAAAATATACTAAATGCTTTGGAAAACTTGGGTGTGAATATGTCTGTAAAGCAGTGTGCTTTATAAATAGTACAGTACAGTGTACTATTCATGTACACTTCATGTATACATGAACTATCCAGATACACATGTTTCTACCTGTCTGCGGAGCGCCATTTTGTCAACACGATTGCGCAACAGATGCTGGTTCCTTATCACATCTATCTCGGTCCTCTCCGCCTCATTACCAAAGCGAGTCCACTTCTCTCTGTGGTACTCTTCATCTGCAGCCATCGTTTCTTGCAGAACTTCCCTATCATAAAGGAAAATTAAAAAATGTTCTTATTATTACTTGCATATATTTTTAATAAGTTATAACAAAGTATAACGGACACCAAGGTAAAACGGCAATACGCCTTAGTAGTTGTATTACCTGCATTACCTAACTTTTTTCTTTTTTTTTTTTTTTTAATTTGACAAAGTAGCAGCAGCACCAACAACCTGAGCAGGTTCTGAACCAATTGCAAGGTACCACTGATCGTTTTTTGAATGCAGATGTTTAATTCTCTCCCAGTTTATTTAAACAAATGTTAATTTTGTTTTATGGCTCTTTCAAATGCTCAGGGTCGACCATTGTGATTTGTTGCTTTGTGCTTATGTCGTTTTGTATAATGAGCTCCATTTGCTCCCGTGTACTAAAGGGAGTTGGATGTTACTCTTTCAGGACAGGAAAATTAAATCCAGCTGCCACTGCTGGTTTGTTTGAATTTAAAAAGATGAGCTGCCTGCTACCAAAGAAATCTGCCGCATATCTCAGGAATTCACATGTGGACAGTTCAAAGTGATTCTGTTTTTGGTTAGGAGGCACTATTAATTTCTCTTGTCGAGCTCATATCTTTAAAGGTTTAAGGTGATAGTTATTCTACAACAAAACATATTTTTCTCTTTTTCATAGCTGGTGAAAACTTTATATCTGTGCTTGCTCTACTGTTTCCTTGCTTTTGAAAGAGAATCAATTCACATGTGTATAGCTTGTTGTAGTTGTGAATATTTCCATCTTATGTTGCATCCAACATCTCCTGTGTTTAGTATAGTTCATCCATATGTATGGTTTTAAACATGCTTCACACACAGTTATGGACTTTCCCTGCATTTTCTAGACATCTTAATAGTCGCCCCTAAACAGGGATATTTTTTTTCCATCTTTTGATTGACAGTCCCAAGAGTTTAATTATTTCAGAACCTACTTCACAAACAAATACGTTGCAGCAGCAGAGACTGGAACTTCATTCTTCAGATAATCTCTTCCCTTTGCTTTGATGGCCAGTAGAGTAAATATAATGGACCCCAAATGGTTGTAATTATTCTGTAAAATGCAGAACCTGGATGAATGAATATGCAAGTAAATGCACATGCTTAGAATCATATACACATCCAGGTGCTCAAAACACAGCTTTAACTTGTGAGTTCACTTGATGATTTAGTGTGTGCCAGTGTTTTTGATATATTTTGGCTCAAATATGTTCAGCCTCGAGGGGATAAAACACAGAATTTCTTAACTTCATTTTAACATGAGCTGTTGCTGAAATTGCATCTCATCCTAAAACATGTAGGTAGGCAAAATGTTGGAAAACCACCAAATGCCAGATTCTCTTCAATAAAAATTAAAATGAATGTCACTCTCTCAAATCCTGTCAGGCATAGCCAAAGTAATAGTGTTCGACTATTCATAAGCTTTCAACCCCATCTTTCAGCTCTTAACCTGCAGGAGTTAATCATACTCTACATTAGGGGATTTCCCTCCCTTTGTGCTGAAGTTTCAACACATGCTGAATTCATCAAGATGTCTGAGAAACATCTTGATGATAACTTAAGAAAAAGTTATCACAGTGATAACTTATTAAAAATAAATCTACCATCTGGTTTAGATCAAATGTGCTATTTCAGCAAGACAAAATATTTAAAAGCTGAAATGGCCTGGTAAAGTTGGATTAATTGTGCACAGAGAATGAAAAGGGCTATTGTCTGATAATAATGAAGTTTAGGGAAGAGAGCACATAGAGATGTGAGACGGTAAATTGGGTAGGACCCATTCATGCTCCTTTGGCACAGCTAGAATCTCCCCTTAATTTCACCTCAATGGTAATGCTGTCTAAGTATTCGCCATACTTTCCAATTTACAGGGACAGAAAAAAACAGTGCCCCTGTTCAGGTGTCTTCTGTTTTTACTTTTCCAAAAAGTCTTGGGGATTATCAAGATAGTTTCTGGCAAATTTCAAACAAGGCTTTGTGCTACATTTGTTTTGCAGTAGATGGATAGATGGATTTTTTTCTGCGACAACAAATATTCCTTTGACGGGGCTTCGTTGAAACGAAAATTAAGATGATGCTAAATAAAATTACAATGAGAAAAACAAGATCCACACTAATGCAAGGAAACTTGGTGTTTGCTCCATTTGTGGATGAAAGCTCTCATAATTGATGACTGGAGTCATTTTGTAACAATTTCTAAATTAATTAATCTGTTCTTGAGCTTTAGATCAAGGCATGATGTTTCTTTTTCAGTTATTTTTGTATACTTTGTGCTGTCAGGTAGGATCTACAGGTGTTTTTTTTTCTAATATTTTTAAATTTTAGTTAATGTATGAAATCAAACTTTCTTTTGCTTCTTTTCTATTCTCTCCACCCCACATTGGCGTAGAAATGGGGAAAAATATTCCAATGTTCCAATTTACGCTGCTGACAAGGTCAACAACCTAAAGATGTCACAGATGTTTTGACACAAGTGTAATCATATTCTGGATGTATTGGAAGACAACAAAATAGCTGCTCCTGCACTTAAGCCTCCAAATGTGAAGAAGTTATTAAATCTCAAGACAGATGCTGCGTGACCCAGACGAAACAAGGTGCCCTTACAGTAAGAGAGGGATTTTGATAAAGCAAATCAAGTCACCAGAGGCAACAATTCCCTTGCTTCTGTTCTCTGCGACCTAAACCTCTCCATTCTGGGGCTTATTTTTAGATGTGACATCCTCTTTCTGACAGCTGAACAGTAATCCTGTTCTGGCAACATGATCAGGAGACACTCGCAGAGTAAAGGATAGCTCTACACTACATGCCGTTAACAAAGTGCTCCTAGATTCCTATTCACTAATACTTTAGACTACATGCTCTGGTAGCAAATTACATCTGGTAACCAGCATGATACTACTGTTCTTCTGCTGGTAAATATTTTATCTTGTTTGGATTGTAAGTACAAGCCTTTCACAAAAATCCCTTACAAGTGTCATCAAACCTGGTGATGAGTCCCTGGAAGTAGAAATGTTGTTAAGTAAACGGAAGCCTAGTCAAAGCTTAGATTTACAACACTTTTCACAACTTGGATCACCAATTGTAAAGATGTATTAATGCAGGAATTATTGAGCTTTTCTGACATGATCCCTGGAGTACCTAACTCTCTTAAAAAAGAATAATTAAATGTCCAGATTTAGGGTATTCTTCCTGAATGTTTGTGCCTAAAATTGCTTTATTTTGCTCTCTTTTTGGAATGCCACATTGATTATCCAGAATATCATTAATATTATGTTGACCATCAGAAAAACCAGCTGATAAAACTCTGTACCATTTTGCAGATGCTTCCTTCTCCTCTTACTCTGTATGCAATAGAGACAAAGCTTCTGCTGTATGACACAGTTGAGTGATTATGGCTCATTACTGGTGTGACATTCTTTAGAACAGCAACTGAAGGGCACCAGCTGGCCTTTATAGACATGGATGAATGAGATGAGGAAGAAGCCCTGATTTCCATTGTCAGATGAGACTTTAAAAGCTTTTACTCTGATCTGACTTGCAGGGCAAAGTGTGCATAGAACTTGACCCTCTTCTGTTTTTTTCTTTAAAGTGTGGAGATGAAGGATATGAAAGTGAGATCTGATTGATGGGAAGAGCATTAGAAGATCCATACATCATATAGGGAGGAAGTCCTCAAAAGAAAGGGGGGTGGACCCGGTCTTTAATTCAGCATGAGTATTTTTATTTTATTTTATTTATTTTTGCCATTTTATAAACAAAATTATCCCTACCCCATTAGAAACTGAAAAACGTATCGCAATCATAAGAATCAGGACGCACAATCTATGGAGTTTTGTAAAAAAGGAATATCGGAATCAATAAAGTCAACAAAGCAGATTTACTGGAGCAAATCTCAAGCACTGTGGCTTTGCTGACCTCCTCTGCAGAGGCACATTTCCTTGGAAACTGGATGTTAGGTTTTCAGTAAGCTATAATAATCAAGATTAATAGAGTCACAAAACACTAATGTGTGGAAACTCTTTGAGTTTTAATTTTTGAATTAAATTACTAAAATTATATTTTTGATTACACTCTACTGATATTTTCCTGTGGTTATTATTACACTATACAAAAGTATCACAGATGTTGTTATGCAATTACTGTTGTCCTCTCAAACAATATGAGAGCATATTGTCTCCCTTCTAGGGCATGACAAAGATTTGTTACAATTGAGGACCTGGAGGGACTTGCAGTCCGCTGTGTTGTAAAAGTAATTGAGAGAAGCGTCACTAGATGCAGACAGCACTGTTTGCTTTTATATCTATGATGTCACTCTAGGCTGAATTGTCAACAAAACATACCGCATATACAAACATGGCTGAAATCCTGTCTTACCAAGTCCTGTGGCGGGGTAAATTGTTCATGTTCAGGATCTCTTTGACAGACATCAGATCAGCAGGAATGATGGGTTGAACATTAGAGAAGGAGGCATCCTCATCACTAAGGAAACATATGGGAGAAGAAAAAAATATTTTATTAACACTTATTTTACATATTATTAAAACACAAATAAGATATATCTGGTCTAACATCATTTACTTTTCTAATTGTAAAATTGAGCTTTCAAAACAGTTAATTTTAATTTTCATTGTTCTCGTGTACCTCTAGAAAGCAGCACTGACTGCATAATCGTCTGAACTTTAAATGAAATCATGCTTCTACATAAGTTCTGCTTACTACTAACACATGGCATGTACATGAGGCTTTAGGCTAGTAAGGACTAGTTTTAAATGGTCAGTAAAGAGCCTGATTTTATCCAATATGGTGTCTTCTCACAGTTCTTAGTAAGGTGAACAAAAGAAGCAGTCTGGAGTTTTACACTCATGAAAAATAAAACCCCATATTGTTCTGCTACTATTCAGGAATAAGCCCTCAATGTTTAGTTTGTAATGTTTTATCTTTTGTTAGTTTTAAATACTCTAGAAGTACTACATTGTAGTTTGGTGAGTCATGTTCAGCAGAATTTTATTTAAAATGTACTATTAAAAAAACATATTTACAGCTCTGTCTTGAGGAAGTATCACAGCTTACAGCAATAGAGTATTTTCTTTCACTGACAAAGAAATTCCCAAAAGAGGTTTCTGCAGAACTTTGGCATAGCATCAATGGTTCAACTATCTATTGTTTCTCTTGTTCTGTTTTTAGGCATTTTTGCTCTTATTTCCCACGAACTCAGAGGTTTAGTTATTGCTTCTTTGTTGTATTTGGTCTTTTAGAGTCTGCACCATTTTATTCTCTAGCTGACGAGTTCTCAGAGTCTTTTAGAGCACAATCCTGTTCAGGTAATTCAGTTCTAATAGTGGTGCTCTTGCAAAATGTTATTCTGCAGTGAACTTTGAACTAAAATCTTCACTCACTGGTTCCTTTTATCAGATACAGCTATTTAATGTTTTTGTTTGCACGGATATTGAATCAGCTATTTCTATTGCAGCAACCTAACGCATTTAGGGATCTGGGTGGGGTGAAGAAAGCTTGACATAAAAATCAAAGATCAGAGTAAGGAAGGAATGGATTTTATGAGACTTGTAGGCATTGTTGTAGTTGCCAAATGGGCAGGTCTGGAATGTTAATGTACTTGAGTTTACAAATCATCCAAGGCATGCTGATAACTGTCTCTGAGCTCTGTTGATATCTTGAACCTCGAAGCAAAAGGGGTACAGCAGCAGAAAACCACAGAGGGTGCCACAGTTTGAATGTTGCCTGGTTTGAATAGTTTAGATTTTAGCTGCAATGCTCAGCTGGTGGTCAGAATTACAAAAAAAATTCAACAGTTCAGCCTGCTGGGGTGGTGTAATGATGTGAGGGACTTTTCCTGGCACACCTAGCGCCACAGCTTTTTAGAGTATTTTTCGGAGCCTGACCATCTCTTTTTGGTCATAATGGGTACTCATCTGCTGATCTCTTTCAGCTAAGTAATGTATCATATCATAAAGTTTAAATAATCTCAAATTGGTTTCTTTAATGGGTTCACTGTACTCAAATCACCTCACTTATCTGTGCAGCTGAAAAATCTGCAGCAGCAATGTAATGGTATTGGTGAACATGAACCAGATTTCATGAGGTCTGTTTTTGACTCTAGACCAGGGGTGAAATAAACAATCCTGGTCCTCGAGGGCCGGTGTCCTGCAACTCTTATATGTATCCCTGGTCCAACACACTTGAATCAAACAGCTGAGTCACCTCCTAAGTGCAGTCAGGTTCTCCAGAGTCCTGTTAACAACCTCATTATTTGAAGTTGAGACGCATCTAAAAGTTGCAGGAGACCGGCCCTCGAGGCCTGGAGTTGCCCACCCCTGCTCTAGACTGAAAGCGGTTCTCAAAGCATATGGAGATTCAACTTGGCACAAACAGGAAGTACCTAATAAGGTAACCAGTGAGTGCTCAATTGGTGCATTACATATGTTTTGTGGGAAAAAAAACAAAAGCAAAAAACAATAGTAACTCAAGTTCTGTCTGGCACAGTGTGACCCATTTTTACTCGAGTGTGAAAAATGTCATGACCAGAATCGGCTGCTTCAGCTCTGAGTGTTCCCCTTTCCCTCAGTGCTGTACAAACACATGCTATTGTCTTCAGGGATTTTATGCAATCAGGAGAAACAGTGGTTATGGTTGTGAGGTCATGCATATACCAATCATGTAGGTTACAAGCCAAAGGCTTTTGGATCTATTTAACACTTTAATTATGGTAGAGTGGTGATGTTTTTGTGGCGTTTTAGCATACAATCATTGGGAACATTTAGCTCTTGCAGTGCACTGCTGTCGACTCTTAATTATGCTTGTATGTGTGCTTCAGTTGATGAGCCAGAACATAAACTCAGCATAATGAAAAAAATAATACAAGGAAGTAGACATGTACAGGGAAGGTATTTTTAATGAAAACACAACCAGTTATCTCCTTCAATAGAATGCCTCTTTAGGGATCCAAAGCATGTCCAGCCATGCAGATACACACTTGATACTCTTGTATACACTCTTGTGACGTACAACTGGCTTGTGAGAGGCAACACTACAATAAACCGAGCTGACCTTTTCCTTTGGCATCCCCATTTACAGGAGAAGGACTTTTATTGGCAACATAGTCTCTAGTGGCAATGAGGTTTAAAGACATTTAGTGGAGGAGCTACTTTTTAATTCGCTCCCCTCTTTGGCAGATGAGTGTTGCTTTTTTAAAAACTGAGTAATTACAGCTACACTGAGAGGGGATTTTGAGTTTCTGTGTTTTTTTGTTGTCTCACAGCTATATTTAAAATATTGGCTCAACATTGAAACAAAGTACTGTAAACTCCACCTGCACTGAAATAAAAAACACATTTTATCTGTCAGATAAGTTTACTCAGGTGTGAATGACACAAACCCCAACTACCGTTGCCGCTAAGGTCTAGCCTCAGGCATTACTTTCCACAAGCCATCTTACAAATTGCAATGCAAATTTACATGACTTCTCTTTTCCTTTTGTTTGCCAGCTCAGAAATTTCCCCATTTCACGGTACTGTGAGAACAACTTCTGCTTTCCTGTTCTACGGGTGGTATCGCTAGAGTACAGCCACAGTTAGATACACAAAGAGACAAACCCACAGGGCACAGCATATAAACGCACAGGTGCATCCAGTAAAGCCAGCATGTGACTTGTACTGTGTGCAGAAAACTGGGGGATGTGAAGTCGTGTGTTAATAAACATGAAGAGCGTTCCTCAAAACACTAACGGGAGGAAATAAAAAGAGGAAAAATTGACTGGTACAGTACATTCTGCTCTCACTGTTGTGTGCAACTTAAAAAGTCTTACAGAACAATCTAACCATTGCACACAATGGGGGGAGGGGGGGAAGTAAAATGCTTGAAACCTTAGTTTGAACTTTTTTTTTTTCTTTTTAATTTATCAATACTACAAACCACCTGCTCTCTCTCATAATTACTTTATACACAGAGACATGTCTTCTAAGTTCAAGTTAAACTAAGCTTAATGGTATAATTGCACATTTTCAACCTCTCTAAGCAGGAAAGTGGATCCAGTGCTCTTTTTATTCCGCAGTGGAGATTGTAGGTCCACAGGTTAGCCTAATTTAATAACTTGCCGCAGTAGAGGCTGTGAAAATCAAGCAAATTTGACTTGAGTGTCGCGTGACAGACGGAGAGTGATTTTGGTTAAATCTCAATAGGATTCTTTTGGCTCTTGTTTGATGTGTTGCATGAATTTCATTCTTCTTTTTATGTAGCTATGTAGGCTCACTGTGCAGTATTTGAGTCAGTGTGAAGATGAATATCATCTCACAGGGAGATGGGCTTAGAAATGTGAAGGGTTTGCTGCTGAGATGTGTGTGGAGGTGGCTGAAGTGGAGAAATATGTGATGAGAAAAGCAAAGTATCATAAATTATTGTAGTCAGAAAAGCATTTTGAACTCTTACATGCATATTGTGACACTGAGGGAAGATTTTTTTTTTACTTATCAGATGAATTAACAAG
>NW_015116877.1:25757-27281 GCF_001443285.1 Poecilia latipinna | reverse complement strand
AAAAATTGGTCGGGACTTTTTCATATCCCGTGAATATTGGTCGGGACATGTCCCTACCGTCCCTACCCAAACCTACGCCCATGCATTCAACAGGCTGCTTTGACGCTCCAAGTCGGGGAAAACCCCTGATTTAGATCGGAGCGGCCATGACGATCTACCGTAATACACCACACACTGCAGGATGATCGGTTACGAAATCACCAGCAACAATCTTAGGATCGGCCAACTATCTAAGATTGTCATAAGGGGAAAATAGGGGCAAAAAAAATTGTGTAGTGTGAACTATTGCATTAGGTAGTCGGATGTGCCCGTCTTCTCCATTTAAATCTAGTGATTACTGAAGGCCAATACAGTATACAGACTTCATAATCTGCACTCTTTTGGTTGAATGCAGTATTTATTTCCACTTTGGCTTTATGTTTAATTTTTATTCAAGTACGTTTTTTGTTAATGGAGACTGAGAATCAATTTTATTTTTGTTTTTGGTTGTTTTGTTTATTTAGTTCATTAGTTCCAGTGTTATGTGTTCTTTTGAAAATAAAGTCTATGGCAGGAAATCGCATGCATTATTAGTCATGTCCATTAAATCGGTGTCAAAAGGTCTTGAAACAATATTATCGTTTATCAAAGTAATTTTTTAGACTATTAATTTGTTATCGTGACAGGCCTATTTCTGACCTGGGTTTGAACCGTTCAGGGCAGGGGTGCCGCCATAAAACTTGGGCCAGCTGACAAAAAATTTGATTTGGGCCCCCGTGCAGCTGCTGTTACAATTTTTTGAGTTTATTTGATCCATAACAAGCATCACAATTTTAAAGGCTTGAAACCAACCGCCTTGCTTTCTGTGGTCCAATACTGATACTAGCACAATATTTACTGCTCATGAATTTTACATCCAAGTCCACATCCAGTATGCAAGTATGTTGCTTAAATTTTTTCTATTAGTTTTAGATTACTGAAATGTCTCCCCAGGAGCAACAGCCAAAAGCAACATGCAAAATACACATAAAGCAATCCAGACTTCTCAAAAATCCTATGTACTTACATTTTATTCAAGCTGCAGTACATAACTTTAATAAAAAAATGTTTTCTCCATATTTGTTAAAGCTGTCACCATGTCGTAGCAGTTTGTTATGAGACAGATAATCTATGAAAACGATCAATCTCCTCCATCTCCTTCCTGAATTACTGGTTAAAGTAATGCACCGTTCTGACCAAAACAACCAATCAGAACTAGTAGGATGCTCTTAGCACTGTCAATTAGCCTCATTCACTCACTGCTAAATGTGCTGATGGTGGAGAAACAACTGATCATTACAAGAAACCATTTATCTGCCATCATTGCCAACTATGCCAACTAAACTGATCATTCACAGTTTGAATCTGCACGGCTCTGTGCTATGCTAGTTGCAGCACGGCACAAATCAAGGGGGAGGAAAGATGAGCAGCAGGATGAGCAGCACCACATGAGATTGTGATTGACAGCACTAAAACCCTCCTGCCACTGACTGGTTGTTTCTAGCA
>NW_015116877.1:19324-21758 GCF_001443285.1 Poecilia latipinna | reverse complement strand
TTCTTAGCAGCATAGTAACTGGAACAGTCATTTCGTGGCAGCTGTATTTAGCTGCAGCTTCTACTAACTGCAGCTGAACGCTCCAAGCAGGAACGAACCATTTTATGCAGATCCAGGGGGGTTCAGAGCAAAAACAGATTTGTGTTTTTTGGTCTGGGAGGGGGTAACATTAAAATTTTACTGCTAAAAACAATCTTTGAAAATACAATATGATTAATTTTGTATTTGACAGGACCCCGATTTTTCTTTATTCATTTCTATGAACAAAAGACAAATAAATAAATTGTGGAAGGCCCCCTGCTGGTCAGGTCCCCTAGAATTGTCATTACTTTTCACCCCTTTACCACGCCCCTGGTCCAGGGTCACAGTCTGTAGGTGCAAATACCAGAGCTAACAATGAAACTGAAACTGGTAACAAATCCGGTAACAAATGTAAAAATTTAGCTGTCTTAATGTTAATTTCTGACGTACACCAGTTTCAGTTTAATCACCAGCCCTCTGACAAAGAGAGCTGGTGTACCCAGGGTTGGTGTATGGTTTTTTGAATATTAAAAGAGATGTACTTTCATCTTTTCCTACTTTCCTGGACTAGCCAGGGGAGTCATTGCTCATTTTCTTTGCTTAATTTCTTAATAAAATAATAATCAAAATGCATTTTGATTTGTTCTTGATTGACTCAGTGTTTCACCTTAGGCCAGATTTATTTCCTTAACATATAACCAAAGAAAAGAGGTCTGTTTAAAAAAGGTACAGAATGTCACTTGTAGTTTTGCTTAACATTGTTTCCTGGACAAGTCATCTTCTAGGACTTCCTGCTTTCATATCCAGTAGGTTATCTGGATTTCTAGATTTTTCTGTATGAGAGTTGCCTTTAAAGTAATCTCTAGAGGTACAAAAATTTGATGTCCAAACTATTTGTAACAACCGGTTTTTCTACTGGGATCATATAGTAGACCAGAGTCTGATCAAATAGAACACGACCAATCTGTGTTAGTCTGCTCAGTCTGTAGATTTTTCTAAAAAGAAGAGAGGCAAAAAAGGGATGCCAGTGGAGAAGTAAAGTGATGCAACCAGTGACTCCTCCCCCTAGCCAATCAGCCTGATCTCACGTTTTCAGTCCGACTCAGTCAGCTCGCAACGCTACATTTTTAACAAGTAAAAATTTGAAATTTGTTGCCTAAATGATTGTGAATCAGGTAACAAATGTAAAAATGTAACTCTCTTAATGTTAATTTCTGACGTACTTTTTATGAACACAATGTAGCAGCAGAGCAAAAACATAGCTCCACCCAGAGGAGGAAGAAAAACACATCATCATCATCATCATCTTAACTGCAAAATTTCAGCCAGAGGAACCACCCAGCAAACTTCATGGCAGGTTTTACTTTGAGAATTTATAACAGGTTGAGAACAGAGCGATTCCCACTCAACACGCCCAAAACTAAACCACAGGCAGGCTGGAAGCAAAGACGCAGGTTTTCTTCTCCAATTACATGTTTTCAATAGGATTCACTGCATTAATCATGCTACCTGTAGGTGGTCAGAAAGTTATCTAAGAACTTTGTGGAAGCAGGGGCAGCATGAACCACAAGGGGAATCATTAAAATATTAAAATATGACTTTTCGGGGCGCTATGAAACAGAGAATCAAGATGGCAGCTTAAAGCAGAAGCTCCATGGAGCCTGCATCAAAACTCTGAAAAACCAGAATTATAAACTGAATTGGAAAATGACAAAATCATTTGTCATTGATATAGTGATAGGACTGTGATTTCTCACTGAATATTCACACTGAAAATGTTTTAAGCTGTTCCAATGGCGGTGTCAAGCAAGATGCCTACAGAATTTGGCTACAAAAACTTGGTTACTTTTATAGGGTAGAAGAGTTCAATACAGATCAAACTTCAATGCTTCAGTGAGATGGAAAGGATTTAAAGTTGGTTTATCTTTAGTGGTTGATCAACCAACCACTAAAGGTAAACTAACCTCTTCTGGTGGCTGGTTAGTGGGGGTAACCAAGCAGCAGAAGCAAACACAGACAGTAGGGAAGAGTAAGAAGCAGATTTGTCTAGAGATCATCTTCCAAACCAAATCAAAGCTGATTTGCCTTTTATTTCTGGGGTGTTGAAAGCAGCTGAGGCCCCGGAGCCAGCGCAGGAAAACATGAAGGCACTCCTTAATATAGCAAGACTCCTCATCTTCATCATCTGTCTCCTGCAGTAGCAACGTGCATTTTGAGAAAAATCCACGTTCCCTAAATGACAAATAATCTCTGCATATTGTGTTCACATGTGCTTTATATTTCGCTAATTAATTTAAACATTTAAATAAAGAAGCGTCTAGATCTCCTTCCAGATCTCTTTATAGGATGAAAGAGGAAGTTCACCCGATTAAAAAAAAAAAAAAGTATGCTTTAGTATACTAAATTTTAACAA
>NW_015116877.1:13798-14662 GCF_001443285.1 Poecilia latipinna | reverse complement strand
CAAATCACAATAAAATTGATAAAACCAACGTTTTTATGAAACCAATGTAAGTTACATATCTTTACTGCACTGTTTATAATTAGATGAAGATAATTAATAAGCAAACTTACCACTTACCTTCGTCCCTCGGGCTCCTTTAGTGACACATTTAATTTCATTTCCATCGTTTGTTGTCCAGTTGTGTTGTCGTCTAACTTGGATTAGGACGTCACCAGCTTGAATTTACCAAAATTAGTAACTATTGTCAAGGCCCTCTCTACTTTTAAGGCAATAATATGCGGTAAAAATGGCGAATTTGGACAGCGTCTGTTATCTTCCCGGCGTTCAAGTTTTTTCTTCTCTTTATGGCGTTTTAAAAAAATGAAAGTGTGCAATACCGCCCCCATCTGGTCTGGAGTGTGAACTGGAGCTAATGCGGTTTATTATAGATCTTAAATCATACATCTGAAAATTAATTGGGTACTTTTTTAAACAATACATCATGATTATAATTTTTTATTGTATGCAATTTTAATAAATATTAAAATATTATTAAGGCACTTAACATTCATACTTTTTAGATACTTAAAAAGTATGCCTACATATTACATTAAACGCACTAAAAGATATACTTTTGCATATGTATTAATTAGTTTTATTTTGTAACCAGGTTGCTGCGTGTTGCAGACTTCTGCCCAGGTCCCTCTTGAAAATGAGATCTGGATCTCAATGGAGTTCACCCGGTTAAATAAAGGAAATTAAAAAAGGCATACTTTATTAGCCTAAAATTTACACTGAGATGTCATTTAAAACATACTGAAAATAATAATCTAAAGTAGTGTTAAGTTAATTTAAAAAATTTATATTTTGAGCATATATTTTAAA
>NW_015116877.1:0-11111 GCF_001443285.1 Poecilia latipinna | reverse complement strand
ACAATAGGTGACAGCGGTCAATGAGGCGTCTATTCTTATGTCTATGGTGACTGTTATCTTCCCTGCGTTCAAGTTTTTTTTTCTCTTTATGGCGTTTTTTTTTGTTTTTTTTAATGACAGTGTGCAATACCGCCACCATCTGGTCTGGAGTGTGAACTGGAGCTAATGCCGTTGATTATTGATCTTATCTGAAACTGGATTGGGTACTTTCTTTAACATTACATCATGATTATAACTTTTTTATTCTTTGCAATTTTAACAAAAATAGTAAAAGATTATTAAGGTACCTAAAAAGACATACTTTGTAGGTAATTAAAAAGTATGCCTAAAAATTACATGAAAAGTACTTTATAGATGCCTAAAAACATACTTCTGCATATGTATTAATTAGTTTTATTTTGTAATCAGGTTGCTGCGTGATGCAGACTTCTGCCCAGGTCCCTCTTGAAAATAAGATCTGGATCTCAATGGGGTTCACCTGGTTAAATAAAGAAAATTAAGGTATACTTTATTAGCCTAAAATGTACACTGAGGTGTAATTTAAAACATACTGAAATTAATAATCTAAAGTAGTGTTAAGTGAACTTTTAGAAATTATATTTTGAGCATATATTTTTAAATATACACAAAATATATTTTAAATATACTTGAGCAAGTGTATATTTAGACTTGGGCAAATATATATTTTGCTCACTTAAAGTATACTTTTATTTAATATATTAAAAGTGTATTTTGGTACAATTATGTTTAAGTGTGTTTAAAGTTCTAATTTCGAAATTGGTACAAGTATACTTTTAGTTTACTTCAGATATACTTATAGGTAGTACACTTAATACTTAGTATACTTAAAGTGTACTTTCACAAATTTAAGTATGTTTGAAATATACTAAAGTATACTTTTTTTTCACTTGGGCAGTTCTGCCAAACCTGACGTGTGAAGTGCTCACCAACCTGGGAAGCGATGTACTTCTCCAGAGGACTGTCCAGGTGACCCATGTTCAGTATGGCTGCGTTGGGCTGCGGCTCAGCAGGAGAGTCCTCATTCAGCAGCAGCTTGCCTTTGAAGTTATGAACGACACACACCACCTACAGAAACAATGACAGTACAATGGTTACTAGAAACACACAGCAGAAAAGTAGAGGGTGCTCTGAGCTGGCTGTGTCCTCAGGGTGCCAGTGCTGTGAGGAGTGGAGCTCCTTCAGGGTTATGGAAAAAGTGGCTCTGAGGTTCAAGCTACAATTTTCACTTGATTGAGTAGATGCAGACACCATGAAGCTGCTGATTCAGAGGTTTCACTTTGCTACAGCACAGAGTAGCAGGAAAGGTTCTGTTCTCTGGATGACTGTGGAACCTCAGGAGATGATGGTGCAAAGAAGGACTTTAGTAAAATCAAGAAAATGTATCCTCTTCATGAAATTGTCATAGAAAAACAGTATGTTCAGCCAGGGCTTTTTCAGAATTGCTGTAATACAGACTGCTATAGGAGACCTTTCCTGTCCACAGCCATCTCCATCGACAACAGCTCTCTGAAGAAAACTGGATCATGAGATGCAACATTTCATTTTCTTTTGTGATCATTAAAGTATTTATGTTTACTTTTTTTAATTTATTCAGGGTAATTTTGTCTGATATTAAGGATAAAGCTATCAAATATATTATTAAGGATTATGAATAATCCCGCTAATAAAATCATTTTTAACATATATCAATAACAGGGGGAGTCCTTTTTCACAGCACTACAAATATTAAAGTATTTGTGTTAACTTGACTAACTGGCTGTGACAGGAACTGCTGTCCTGCATGTCTGAGATGTGTCTCTGTTCCAGATCAGCTAATTCAAATGATTGCATGACCTCCTCTGCAGCCATCCAGAGCTGCAGAAGCCTGTTAATCAACCACTAATTCAAGTCAGGTGTGTGGCAGAAAGGAAACACCAAAAACCTGCAGGTCAGGAGTCTATGAGGACCAGAACTGAGAAATAGTGATCTATGAGGATTAGAATATGAATAATGACAAAAAGCTGAACCACAGTCTAATCTCCTCACAACTCGTATTCTAGTCCTCTAACTATAACATTAAGAAACACATCACTAGTTCTGGTGTTGTGTGGAGGTAATGGATGCCCCCCCGCCCTCCCCAGCTACTGTCAGGATGAGGACTTTGCTTCTCCTAAACAGAAATGTTTCCATAGTGACAAAAATGTGTGATTCTCACCAGGAAGGTGGCGATGGCCATGCCAATGATAAAACCTGCGATGACATCCGACCAGTGGTTGCGGTATTCCGCCACACGGTTCAGGCCAGTGAGGAAGGCAAGACACATGAACCCCAGAGACATGACAGGCTTGGCCAGGCGCGTCCCCTTGGCCTGGACCGTGAAGGTCACATACATCTACCAGAAGAAACACATGACCGGGTGAGATGACAGCCCTATTCAGTTGATTCTGCTCATTATCTTGGCCTTTAGTGCATAAAAACCATCAATTCAACATTCGGAGGCTCAGGGGAGTAAAGTTAGATTCTGGTTAGGCAGTTAGAGGGACAGGCCACTGTGACATTGTGGCTCAAGGTGCTACTGGTCAGGTGGTAATATAGGTTTTGTTGTTGTGGATTGCTGTGTTAGTGACATGGATACGGTTGAGGATTTTTGGAGTGATCCAGAAATGTTAATGGGAGTAGTTTGTTGCAGCTAAGGCAAAGCCCCGCCCTCACCCTCACCAGGAAACTGTTAAGACAACACCAGACCAGAAGTAGAGAAAAAACTGATAAAGAACCTAAAATTAAAAGGTAAAAGAAGAGCTAAAATCTGTGAAACTGAGATTAGGAGATAAATTCAAGAAGAAAAGTTAAACCAAGGAGGCAACATTCTAAAGAATCTAATAAAAACTCACAAAGGAGAAAAAAACATAAAAAAATCCAGACCAACTTAAAAAGAAACAGAAATCATACAACATGGTGGATTCATTACAGCTGAATCATTCTTAGAACATGTTAAGTTATGAATCTGTGCAGTTTTAGATGCAGCAGTGATTTTACACACTTCCAGGTCTCAAAACCCTGTGTCATCACTGAGGCAGATTCATCATTAGAGCTTTTTCTTGAACACAATTGTGAAACTATGGCACACATGCATGTTAATAACAAGTCTGGCCTTGATTTAGTGCCAGTAGGGTCAACTCCAGAGAGACAGCGAGGCAGGGAGACACATATGGCTTGTCTTTGGCTCTAATTACTAATCTCTTGTGTTGAAGCAGCAGATAGCCTCTAAGGACAGTTTATAATTCTTCATTTGAGCACAAAATTTCCTTCAAGGCCCACTTAAATCATCTCTATTTTCTCTTTCCTAACCCCTTCATCCCGCTATTATTATTCAGATTGATCCATATAGGCAGACAGACGTGGTTTTATCAGCTGTAAGCAGAAAATCAGCATAATTATTAGATACAGTCTCATCAGTCTGAGTGAAATTAATATATATAATGTGTCGTATAGTGAACCGCGTTGCTGAAATTACTTTTCAGTAATAGTAACATTTATTCAATACTACTGCATATACACCAATCATAGGTTATATTGATGTTTGCATTATTACTGAATACGTTCCAAACAAATCATAATCTAGAACGTAGTTGTCATGGTAACAGTCCATGTTTCCTAAAGCAATCTAGTGACCCACTTCATATTTCCTCTTTAAACTCTTCCATATTTTTCAAAAGCAGACAGATTAGTATGTTTTTTGTTGTTGTTTTTCAAAATGCCTGAATGAAAACATAAATAATAGATAATTACATCACTATGCTTACTACCAGCCCAAAAATTAGAAACTAATCTTTCAAGGTTTTGACTGACAGCCTGGTAACCTAGTCTTAGTCAGAGCCGAGTTCAGTCTGCCACACCTTGATGATACTAACCATAACTACATCTTAAGAGATGTAAATCAGATAAACAATGTTGGGACCAAAGATTATTTACTTCTTTGATAGGACATTCATACTCTGTTAGAGATATGAAGCTATTGTTCAGCTTCAGAACAATAGCTTAATGCTGCCTTTTATGTGTTGCAACTGTAAACCTCTTGATGAAGTACTAATGTTTACAAGCTTCAGTAGATGCAGAAGAATTGTTATGCATCGTCATATCTGATTACTGCTTAGAATCACTTAGTAGGATGCATACAGATCATAAAAAGCACAAAGCCAAAACTGTTCTGAAATACTTAAGGGTAATGTTATAAGCACTTTAATACTATATGTGAAGTAGATTAAAAGCATCGTCACCTAGAGGGAACAGCAGAAAGCTGAAGCTGCAGCCTCTGTCACATGGCTATCAGGCTAGAAGTTTGTTTGCTCTCAGCCTGTGAGTGTGAGTGCCCACAATTGATAAACAACAAGCTGAATGAATAAATGAACAGAACCTAGCACTGTCAACCACTTCAAGTATCCAGCATGATGAGGTGTCTGCACTGAGGGTCTGAACAGCGCAGCATTAAATTCAAAAGCTTTAATGAGTTATTGCTGTGACATTTACAGCTATGCTGGTTTTGTAGAAGTAGTGCATATGTAAAGTATATATTGAACCTAAAAATTGTGACACTCATAATTATTCGACTTGTTCAAAAACTCTGTGGCAGCCTGGTTTAGCTGGAAATCTAACTACATATGTGTAAAAAGTTAATCCTGGAACTTTAAATGCTTTTGAAGTTTGAGGTGAGGACAACACTGCAGATAGTAAGTAGGATTAGCGAAGTGTAATAAATGTTGACTAAAACAAAGGTCTTAACAACTGATTTCTGTGCTGTTGGGACCAGATGTCTCTGCCTTCAGAGGATTCCCTTTGTGTTCTTGTTCCTGAGCTCAAGGGGGCATTGACAAGTTTGCCTCTGTTTAAGTTTCCTGCTTTCTGACAAGGGGGCTGAGGATGTTAATTTCTTGTTTTTAGAGTTTTCCAAAAGAGGGCCAAAGAAGTTCCTTTTCTGATTCCAGTTCCTATTCTCTTAATGAGTCCCAAGAAGGTCAGCTGGTCTGCATCCAGAGAATTGTCTCCATCAAACTCCAGAGCCGCAATGACAGATTTGGCAACCATTCAGCAGACCTTCAAACTCCATTAGCTGGTAAGAACCAACTAATGGTGTGTCCACAGCCTCCTAGATGTCCTCCAAAGCTCCTTAATCAGTTCAGGCACTTTAACGGTCATAAGAGCTTTTTTGTGGGTTTCTGTGGCCTTCTAGCTTTTGTCCACTGCTTCTTAGATCCTGGCATCAGTGGCCCTAACACAATCTACAGAGTTTGTCATGACTTTCTGAACTCCTCTTCTCGGTCTACGAGCTCTGCAATTTGGACATGACCCTTTATAGGCTCCTTTGTTGGGTCTGGAGACATCCACTCCAACTCAGCCCCAGAACTCTGTACTTCCTTGTGTCAAGCTATCAGTTCTCCAGCTGTATTATGAGCCACAGCTGGTTAGATCTTGGGTTGTTTCTTTGGCCACTGTACTTTGAACAGCCAGCTTCTTTAGCCATAACCTCTTGAAGATTTACTGTCAATCAGCAGTTATCTCTATGATTGTGTACATCACGAAACATTGTTTTTGTGTTAAAAATATTTGTTTGTTGGCTTGACATAATATTCTTCTTTTCTTAGGAACTGAATTTTCTATGTCTTCATAAAAGGACATAGAATGTCCTAGAATGAATTAATAGAAAGCATTCTTTGAAACATCACTCTGACAGTTTAAAGGTCTCTGAAGAGATGTAAATACCCACAGGGAGTACAAGGGCCTACTCCACAAAGCAACTTTTGTGAACAATCTGTTTAACCTGGGGTGGCAATCTCCAGTCCTCAAGGGCCGCTGTCCTGCAACTTTTAGATGTGCCTCTGCTGCACCACACCTGAAAATAATAATTAGGTCACTAGCAAGGCTCAGGAGAACCGATCTACACAGGGAGGAGGTAATTAAGCCATTTCATTCCACTGTTTTTTACCTGTGGCACATCTAAACACTGCAGGACAGCGGCCCTTGAGGACTGGAGTTTGACACCCCTGTCATTGTGAATGACAACCTGAGACCAACAGGTTAAGTCAGCGAGGTATATACATGCAATCAAACTTCAATTATATAACCATGGTAACAGCTTCTGTGAAGACAGCCTGCTTGGTTTTCTTTAAGAAAGTCTGAGTTTCTACAGAACCCCGCCCACCTGAAGCAAGCAGTCCTAACTGGATTTCTATACTTAAACCATGATGCATAGGATTTATTATCTTTTTCAATTAGATGTAAATGTTTCACAAAGGAAACACAAATGAGATAAAGGTAAACCCTACACAGGTTGTCTCCCAACACGTCTAACAGACGTTACCTTTAGAGGTAACGTCTGTAATCAAGCATTTGCCATGAGTTGCAATGAGCCTTCTGCATCACTACAGAGAACCACTGATCCACTCATCTTTGCAAAATTGTGGCCATAAAGCCATATTGGAGGCTTTTCAAGTGTGGACCACCATTTGGAGGTCATGACACTGCATCTCAACTGGATTCAGGGACAAACACTTTTTCTCACCACTGTCTATCCCAGCAGAAGGATTCTTAAATGTACAATACTCCAGAAGGATTTCCTGACCTAAACTGGATGTTTACGTCAGCAATGTCTGCAGGCTATATCCAGTTATTGCTCTACATTCGTGTGCAAGTAGTTGCATCCTGGATGATGTCGGCGATGCAGAAAGGCAGCACTGTGTTAATGAATGAGAAGCCACTGCACTGATGCCTCTTTCCACTCATGACACATTTTACTGAGGCACAAACCTATTAGATAGATTAGACTTGCACAGGATTCTACTCTGCTTGGTGATGTTAAATCCTCTGAAGCTAGATAGGCCTGTTTGAAATAAGATTCAATTATAGCAGACATTGTGTACCATCTCAGACTGGGGTCAGTCACCTTTTAAGCTGTCATTTCCCAGACCTGCCAAATATGACAGAGTGTATCGATGGCACACATATCCTTATCACTGCTGCTGCAGGAAATGAACAGGAAAGAGACTGAAAATATTTTTACTGCTTTATCATCCATCTATATTAATTAATTGAGAAATGAAAGTACGTATCACAGTACACTAAAACTCATGTCATTCTCCGTATTGTCATGGTAATCTGTGATGTGACCTTGTACTTCACTGCCTGGTCTGGTGGTAGAGCAGTCTGAGCAGAAACCTCAAGCTCTGGACACAAGTTTAGCAGACTCAAATGGATGCCTAAAGGAGGCTTTCTCAAACAGTGAACATCTCTCTGATGTTCCTGATATATTTTCACCCTGAGCGGAGTTTTGCTGAGCTATACACATAGGCGTGAGCACACATTTTTTAAGCTGTCTTTGTGGGGATTTTGAGTTGACTTCCATTCATTTCTACAACCTAGCCCTAGCCATCCATTACATCCTTAACCACTCAATTCACACCTTATATATATATATATATATATATATATATATATATATATATATATATATATATATATATATATATATAGCTTTACACACAGGGCATTGCATAACAAAGATAACAAAGGCAATCTGCTCTCTACTCCATGCAGGGAGTAACTGGCAGTCCAAAACCACATGACTGGAGGGCCCTTCACAGAGCAATCAAAAATACAGCGAACAGAAAGAAAAACTGAACCAGCAACCTTCAGAAAACAGTGTAGATATACAGCTAAACTGATCAGAGTGCTTGTAAGATTAATCTGGCCCACAGATCAGAAAGATAAACTCACAGCCAGATAGAGAGCAGCATAGATGCTGAGAGCAGCCTCCTTTGAGGGAAAGGTCTTGCGGGCCCTCAGGACATCGTCTTGATTCCCTGTGCAGGCCTCTTGGTGGCTGATGTAGCGCAGCGCCTGTTGACACCCGAGTGCTGTGTAGTTTGGCTTACACACTGTCAGGAAGTATGGCGCCAAGTTCCCTGTCACTACCTGCCCTGCATTGACGAAGATGTCAACCGTGAAGAGGCCAAAGGCGTAGACTCCTGGGGAAGAAATAAAAGCTGAAGAGGTGGACCACAGATCATAAACAGGACAAACTAGATCACAAATCTGATGTCAGAGAAATCCTCATTGATCTTAATAATAATAATAATAATAATAATAATAATAATAATAATAATAATTCACTTTGCTAGGGTTGATTTTATGAGTTTTTAAAAATCATGTTTCAAGTCTATGTATGTATGTATATAAAACCATGGGTTATGGATCCTAAGGATTTCTTTGTATGTCATTAACTTTTAAGGGTTTTTCTTCCCTACGCAATTTATTTAAAGCTGCAATATGTAACTTTCATTAAAAAATTTACATAATTGCCAAAATTGTTACCACGTCTTGATGGTATATTAAGAGAAAAGATTGATCTCCTTCACCTCCCTCTGCTGCTGTTGCCATCTGAAGAAATGCACTACTCCCGACCAAAAACAACCAATCAGAGCCAGGAGGAGGGTCTAAGTGCTGTCAATCGACCTTAGGTACTTGCTGCTCAATGTGATAAAGGTGGAGAAACAACTTACAATTACAGGAAAAGCGTAGCCATGCTAACTAGCCTCAGTATTCATGACAGGCTGGGCTAGCTGCAGCAAAGCAATGTCTATGGGAGGGAAAGGATGAGCAGCACCATCCACGGGCTGATTGCCAGCTCTAAGACCCCCTTCTGACTTTGGTTGGTTGTTTCTAGATAGTACCAGAAGAAGCTGGATGAACCTGATTTATTTCACACACCACATAGTGACAGTTTCAACAAATATGTAAAAAAAAAAAAAAAACATTTTTTATAAAGGTTACAGACCTTTTTGAAAAATAAAGGTCTGCAACCTTTTTTTTTTAAATAAAGGTTACAAACCTTTATTTAAATGCATATGAGTATTATAATTATTTAGATGTATATAACCATAATGTGTTATATGCATCTTATTACAAAATGTAGATATTTATTCACTCTAAATAAATCTAAATATTTATTTAGATTGAAAGAAAAAAAGAGTAATAACTTTTAAATTTTTAAAAGAATCCAAAACAAAAAATGGAAGTGAAAGTTCCTTTGATTTGACATTATAAGACCTGCTGAAAACCTGAATTAGAATGGTTTTTAACATGGCCTGGAAATGGAAAACTGTCAAAATGGACTGCTCTTTCTAAAACAGCAAAAGAAAAAGTATATTTTTGTCTCATCACAAAAAGAGGTTATTAAAAACTAAATAGTCACCACAACATTACATTATGCCATTTATTAATTTACTTGCTTACCAAGAACTAAGTTAACATCCAGAAGGATAGTGTGAAAAGTCCAGTTGTGCTGTAGAAGCTCAACTTCCACCAGCACAGACCTGAGGATGTTTCTGCAGAATCTCTTGATTTTAATACTCCCTGAACCACGTTCACTCAGCCACTCAAACCGACCAACCGGCCTTTATGTTTCAGTGACTGAAAGGCTTTAACAGAATAATTGCCTCCACTCTGCTATAGTCCAATCCTCTGTCAGTCTGAATTATCCAACAGGTGCTTACTCAGGCAGGTTTTTCATATACAGTCTCACACTCTCACACACACACGCACACACATGTATGCACAAACATCTGATAAGTGTTATTTGTCAGAGCAACATTCACAGCTTCTCAAGTCCCTGTCAAGTGTTTGTGCAACACTAATTAAATCTTGCAGGCTTTGAGAGAAACCTATGATTAGAGACTGCAGCGCGGCATCAGAGGAGTTTGGTTGTCATCAGCTGAACTCATTGTCTTTCCTGTCTTACCAACAGAGTGTGAAGCTGGTCTAGATGCTGACAGCTTCACTTCTTAACAAGCATCAAATAGGTTTAGTCAAGCGTCGTGTGACTCAGTTGTTGTGTAGTCACCACGCTCCTTATCTTTCTGACATTGTCCCAGTTTCTTTGGCTCTTTGTGTTTTACGGATGGCTTTCACCCCCAGCTTCCTTCATTCTGACTCAGGGACCAGAAAGAGCAAAACTTGCTTAGCAGGACATGAATCAGACCTAGCCTGCTTTCTTTGAACACAGAATGGCGTCACAGCTGCTGTGGAGAAATACTGTGTGTGTGTTCTGAGCAGATGCTCATGGAGTAAAGGCCATCCCTCTGTCAAACAACTGGACTAGGATATTTCCATCCACTCTTCAAAAAGACAACTTTTTCGTCTCACTGTGACAGTTAATTAGAATGAACTGCCTCTCTTTCAGGTCAGTTAGGATGAGCAAAATTATTTTCTGTTTTCTAAGTATCAGAGTAGGCAGAGCTAAATCCCAAATTCTCTCTCCCATTTGAGAGCAACATTTTTGTCTTTACTTTCCTCAAATTTATAAGTTTACATACAGTTCCTTAGAATTTGCTACAATTACTTTTTAAACTGTACAATGTTTGGGGTTTCCTTTCACCTGCTTCTCCCAGTGGCTTGCTGGAATTTGGTCCGTCTCTTTCTGGTGAAACTGGGTCAGGTTTGTAGGCTCAAACAGTGTTTTAGTTCTGAGATCAGAACTTTGTGATGGCCACTCTGTCAGAGTGGTAGTTACGGTTCTGCATAGCGAGAGTTGCTGACCAGAAATGTTAGGGAGCGCCATCTACAGGACGGACAAAGCAAGAGCCAGAAATTTAGAAACGGAAGGCTTGGTTGAGAAGAGGGAATAAAAAACAGGCATGGAAGGAATCCCAGATAGATCTACTCACATGACTAGATCATATATTGGTGATGGAACAGATGCAAGTTATGGAGTGAATGATGTGGAGCAGGTGAGAAGATGAAGAATGTGGGATGGCAGGCAAACAGGGAAGTAGACTGACAGGTTCCATCCCCATCAGGACTTGGAACTGAGATGAGCAGGTTGGAAGAGTGGAGGCATCGCCTACCGGACCCCCACCAGCCAACTCTGGACTGTATAGTGGTGGAGGCTGAATACCAAGGGACTGGAGTAGAAGCACCAGCAGGAGTGCCATCCCACCATTCCCTGGGATAAAACTTATGACAGTGTGATAGTTCAAAAAAATTGGTAACTTTACCTAATTTTCAAGGGTAAAAATTGGGTAAAGGCAGTGTTGTGTTCAAGACCACCTAACCCGAGACCA
>NW_015116876.1:0-27304 GCF_001443285.1 Poecilia latipinna | reverse complement strand
AGTGGGCTCTTCATGACTTCCACCTCTATGACATTTCTATAACTGAAGGTAATATATATACTTAATTGTACTATACAATTACATTATGTGAGTGGAATACACATAATACTGCCCCTTCAAATCCCAAGTGGCGGAGCAAGAGACAAATTCACAAAGTAAAAAAGCATCAACAATTTTTAAAATAGAAAAAAAATGTGCTGAAAATAAGTAGAAGATACAGTATATAGATCTAATATCATTAGACAAAACAAAAAGGAGAACTTGCACAATCATTTGGAGCAGCACAAAAATAATATCCAGAAACCATGGGAAGTGCTCTACAGTTTAATTTAAAAACAAGCAGCAATAGGAACTTTTTCCAGTTCTTCTGATGATGCTTATGTAAAGCAAAGTGAAGATATGATCTTTTACCTACACTTTGTGTAGGTAAAATCTAGGATTTTTGCATTATTACTCTGCAGAACTGCACTATTGAATAAATAATTAAAATACCAAAATGGGTATTTATGCTTGTGAAATATGATAATTGAAAACTTTAATCACATTTCCAACAAAGACATTTCAAGAGCAGAGTCTTAGAATGCTTAGCTGCTGAAATGTGACTGATTTGTCTGAACGTTTCCTTGTCCTCCAGTGTCCACTGAATCGAACAGCCACCCCGGAACAAGAAGAAGAAGAAGACTGCAACTGTGCCCTCGGCCCACCAGGGCAGCGTGGCCCACCAGGACGGATGGTAATACACAAACAAATACAGAGGCGCTTGATGAATGACCCCACATTTACCCTTCTGATGAAATCAAATGTGTGTGTGCGTGTGTAGGCTGTACAAACAAAGAGATCAGGCTCTGACAGTGCTGTTTCTTTTTCCACTTTTTTGATTAAACAATTATTGTCTGCCCACATCATATAGCATATATGGTGGATGCTAATTTCCTGTTGTGTGCTGTATGAAAACGGGCAGGAAAAAAAAACTAAACAAAACAAAAATCCCACAGCACATGAAAACCAGGAAACGGGGAAATGTAAATGACTGTTGATGTGGTTTTAGCACATCATGCAACAAAAATAAAACTAAACATATCAAGGCGTTCTTCTGCTTTCCACTAATGATCTGTGATGAGGTTCGGTTGTAATAAGTCTCTTCTGATGACTCTTTATTCATTCGGTGAAAATGAGAGCGGCCCAACCAGATGCACTACCAAGGCACTTATTTGTGCCTTTTTAAACTTACACCAAGAAACAGGCGGCTGAGTTTTCTCAGTTTTTATTTTCACTGTTTAATACATATATCAAAAAATAACGACATGCTATGAAAGCCCATATGTTTTCAATGTGGCAATTGAAGTTATTGGAACAACTATATTCAACTATATTGGTAAAGAAATATGTATTTTCCAACACAGGGTTTCTTTACTGAACACACAATGTTGCTTTGATTGCTTTAGCATAAAAACACCAATAAAGAAAATCATGTAATAGTAATTATGCAGAAGAATATTTACCCCAAGCTTAATGTAAATGGATTCACATAAAATGTTGTTAGTCTAACATACAACAACAGTGAATAATTGACTGACAGGCAAATGGTAGGTTCCTAAAGGCAAGCTCATGGCGTAGCTGACAAAATAAAGCTGTGGTCGATGAGTATTTCTGCCAATCACATGATATTTTTTAATGCTACAGGGTTTCAGAGGTGAAAAAGGGAGGGAAGGACCACCGGGACCTGATGGTAAGCCTGTAAGTGCCGATCACTTTCATCACAATTATTTTCCTCAGGTTGCTCCCTCCATTCTGTAGGACACATACTGAATAAATGTGATGAAAATTATATCAACTTGTTTTTGTCCTCAGGGTAAAGAAGGTAAACCTGGTGAAGCCGGCCCTCCTGGATTTCCAGGGATAAAAGTAATGCTATTCTACTTTATATTTATGAGTTTTGATTGTGGTTAGAGGAGATTCCTTGCAAACCTATGGACATAGCATTTTCAGCCTGTATCTAAATTTGTTATAAGTCATAGCTAATAAAATAATCAAAAATGAATGTCAGCAATAAAGTATATTGTCCTGTTCAGTGTACGTTGACATAAACTGTTGACTTTAATTACAAAAATTAGTACACGTTCAGTGACATTCCAAATTCTCTGCCTTTATAGGACTGATGCTGAAGAAAACTTTGGTGGTTGCTTCCATGTTAATAAAATCGTCAGCATCACCAATATTGTAAATTACTGAACAGGCTACAGTAATTATCCAAAATTGTTCCCACGTTAGCAAAACAATAACATAAACTTTCAGTTTTTAAAAAGTTGTTCATATAAGTTTTAAACCACTGCTTGTTGTCCTGCATCAGCTAGCTAAGGTGTTATGCTAGAGCTAGCTTGTTGCCAGTGTATCCTAGAAAAAAACCTGTTTTTAAGTTTAGTTTAGCCAGGTTAAGATTAATGAATTTATGTTCACAGCGCTGACAGATCCTGAACTAAATTAACAGCTCCAATATGAAGGTCTCATGTGTTTATTATGATTAGAAAAATAGCAGACATTATGCTAATTCACAAATTAGCATATTGATTGTTAATCCCTATTCTCTCTTTTTGTGTTTGCTTATGTGAGATATACTCTATATTGACTGAATTCTCAAAACAGCTGCTTTCTTTCCCAAATTGGAATGTTTTTATTATTAGAATATCAAAGAAAATGTGGAATGAAAACGCCCCATTTTGGCTGAGTTTGTAAACGCAGTTACTTCAACCCTCTTAGTACTGTTAAGTCTGTGCAGACATTTGGCATGAGTTTTATTTTCTTTTGCCCTTAAAACTGTTGTTGCACCATCAAAAACACATAGAAAAACATAATGACTGCCAAATACAGAGAGCCTAAATGTTCCTGGTAAAAGCAGCCAAAGTATATTTCTTAATTTGTCTACAGTCAAAAAGCTCTAAGGTGAAACAGGTGGCTTTTTATGATTTTTGAAATACTGTGCAAAAAAGGTAATTCTGTTGCCAATGTGTTTATCATTCAGTAGAATGATAAATCAACAGAATTACTTTTTTGTTGAATAGCTAATCATATTCTAATGAACCAAATCCTTTACTGCTGCTGTATTCTGACTTTTTAACCACATGTGTTGCCATGTAAATTTGATAAAAAATCCAAGTTAAAGCAAAAGCTGTTAACATTTTATGAATTCATTTTGCATATTTATACATATTTAGTAATCCAAACATCTTGATCAGGCAAACTGACTGTGGTGTCTTGGCTTATATTTGAAAATAGTTGTATTTGTCCCAAGGAAATAACATAGTGTGTATCCATCCATCTTTGGATACATATGTATGAGCATACAAACATACAGCACCACTAGTGTGGCACCCCTCTAACTGAAGTTTCTGAATAATTATCCGTCTGCTGGGCAGGGTGAAGAAGGCCCCCAAGGACTAAGAGGAGAGCCTGGTGTTAAAGGTATCAAGGCAAGTACATGACATTGTAGGTTTTTTTTTCTTGTTGTTGAATCTGTTGTGTAGTTCTGACAATGCTTTGTTTCACTTTGCGCCCAGGGAGACCGAGGGGAACCAGGTCTAACTGGAAAACCTGGACCAACAGGACCACAGGTGAGAGTGGAAGAGTCAGGAAAAGGTTCTATAGGAATGTCTTTCTGCTTTTGTAACATTCTTAAAGGAGGCTGAACTTCTCATGGCCTTGTCTTCATGTCTGCCTTTGATAGTTTTTGCCTTTCAAAAAGTTATTTAACATACCCCGGTATTGTAGTTACGTTTGTACTTTCTACCCTCATAACTGTATTACTTCAAATTTAAAGACTTATTTTCTGACCAAAGCAAAGAACGCCTCTGTTCACCACCAAAGACTTTGATAAGCTTCTCCAGAGAACTGAAGTGATAGAAGCAAAGATTCACTGACTTGAGGTTAATGTTGAGGTCAAGGCAGGATTTGGACATGAGACAACCTTACAGATGATTCAAAATAATGAAAGGACTGACAGACAATGACTCGGCACTATGACAACCCATCCTTTAGGTCTGAGGTAACCTTTACAGGATGAACCCTGCACTTAGACAAAACAGCGTGGCCACATCAGAGCCCAGATGTCCCCTCTTCGACCTCGGAACCGAGAACAAAACAAACAACAGGAGTTATCAATGTGGAATTCCACTGAAAAACAGGTTTGCTGAAATTCAGCAGGAGTTTACGAGGGAAACCTCAACTTCAAACATCAACAAGAGGTTGAGAATCCAGACAGGTTCCTCCTAAAGTGAACCAGAAACCAGAAAATAACAGAATCGTAGATGTAAAACAAAGAGGTTAAAATGCTCTGCCAACCCCATGATGTTATGCTTGATATGTTAGGAATAGTCCCATCAATTATTAATGATCACCCTGGAACTGAGGATTTAATCATACATGCTGGAGTGAATGATATTGCCAAACAAAACTATGAAATTCTGAAATCACCCGCTGAACACACTGGAAATCTCAAGATGTTCTGCGACCTCAGTCAACTCTGTTGGCAAACCCAGAATCTTCTGGTAGCGTCTTGATCTCTTCAAACCGGACGGATTCTGTCTGAGTAAATGTGGGTGGAAATTATTCACAACAAATGTCTTCGGTGTCATGAATCAGAAAAACTGCTCTGCCAAAAGCAAAACACACATCTAACACCAGCACCTGTTTACCTTTAGTGGATTGCTGCAGCGGTGTCTTCACAGGTCAATCAATCCTCCAAGTTCTGTTCAGAGTTGCCTTTGGTTAATAATAACTGGAGTATTCACTAGCATATTTGATGTCAATGATTTTGATGATGGCATTTGAGGACATATAATGATTGCTGCTTCTTCTTAAAGCTGCTGATTATTATGGAATATGTATATTATTAAAAGAGACAAAATTGACAGCATTTCAAAACTGTAAGACTTAGCTAATTGCAAGATACATTTCATACAGCTACTTCACCATAAAAGTCTGTTGGTTTCTGTATTTTTTTTTATTCCTTTTGTCCAGGGACTTCCTGGAGAGAGAGGTGAGGCAGGACCTGTAGGAGAAACTGGTCTTAAGGTGAGATTAAATAATTATTAAAAAATGGAAGCTGAACTGAACAAAATTGCATTTTCTGCAAAAAAGCAGCATTAACTGGTATGGCTAAGCTGATCTGACAAAGAAGCTGAACTGAAGCAGAAGCACTTTTAAGATACAAACTTACATAAATATTAAACTATTTTGATTAAATGTGTTTATGTAATGCAATAGAAAAACACTAGAGAGGCAAAACCCCCTGATGTTAAAGTCTAAATTACCAGGACTATATGGAGAGTTAAAATGAAAAAAAAAAAATAAAAATAAAAAATAAAACAAATACTTCATTAAATCAATAGTTGTAATAATTTCACGTGTCAAACTCGCCCATCAAAGTTCATGGGCGGGGCTTATACCAATATGTTGAGCTCCACTACCTTGTAATGGAGGACTTTCATGAACAACATAAAAGTCATTCAGACTCCATGATAAAGTCATGGGGAATCTTATAAAAATCTTACATAGTGTTGACAGATAATGTAAGATGCTCTGAAAAAAATCAGGCCAAGTGGAGTTCATCAGTGTTGTAGCCCCGCCCACAATCCCGCCCTCGACTTTAATGCCTGAAGTCGAGAGATAAAATTATTGTATGGTGATGCTGCAGAAACAAGAACCATAAAATAAGTAAATACATATTTAATTATTTATCTACATATGTTATTACATTTTTGTATTTTAATCATTTAATGGCACATTTAATAATTTATTTACCTATTATGTAAATGATTTAAACATTTGATTAAATATATTTATTTCATGGTACATTTAATTATTGATTTATTGATGTATTTTTTCAATTTTGTCTCTTTTAGCCCTCCATATCTCTAGCCTAGTTTCACAGAGCTGGACGTATCTAACAGCGTTTTTGTCTCCAACCAGGGGGAACCAGGACCACCAGGTATGGATGGAGCAGCAGGGCTAACAGGACAGAAGGTCAGTACAGAAAAGTTTGTCTAGATTGGACACAATATAGAGTGTACCATATTTATTCTAGTGACTTGAATTATTTTGGCTTGCAATTCTTTTCACAAGACAACTCAGTTTTAGTCAGACAATTATATAACATATGTCCTCTATTAAAACAATTAATTCAGAAGAAGTGTGAGATGCGCATATAAAAACATAACAGATATGTGAATGTATAGACACGCTGCATGTTATAGTTTACAATTTTGTGCATGCAAAGAACATTGGAGGGCAAAAGAGGATTCTTTCACTTGCCATCCATTAAAAAATATGGATGGCATATGGTAGAACAATTCCAATAACAAAACGAACCTGGGACTGTATGGATTATTAATTTAGTGGAGCGCCCCGCAGCAGGAAAAAAAAAAAAAATAAATAAAATAAAGAAAATGCAGAAAAACCATTGAAGAACAACTCAAAACCAGTCGTGTTCTTTTTTTTTGTTTTTTTTTTGCTCTCTGTGTTGACTATGCTACACACAAAAACATAAATTGCAACTTATTGCTGTAGGAACTTATTGCTATTGCAATACGTTGCAACAGCAGCTCCACAGCTCCACTAGTGTATCAAGATTCAACACCAAAAGCGCATAAACCTTTCCCACACAAAGACCAGAACATTCAGTCTGTTACAGTTTTATGTTTCCAGTTTTATGTTTCCAGGCATAATGTTTATTTTGTAATTATTAATAAGTGATTGAACACAGCAGTGGTTGATTAGCTAACATATCTCAGTTACGTTTATCATAGTCAAGCTAGCATAACTGACCTATTTCCCTCTCCCTCGCTTTTTTTTTCCCCAATTAGAACTTTTTCCTGACCTGTGAAATGTGACACTCTTGGACCTCGTCATCTAGTTGCCATTATGGCGACAAATAGTAGTAAAGAACTGCATCTCTCTTTCTTTTACATCACACGTACATTTAAGATTTAGAGCTTCACATTGACAACCTGACAGCTAAAACCAATGCTAGCTATCGTCAATAAGCAGATTTTTTAACCTCCATCAGGGAGATGGAAGGCGGGCTCTTGCACGTGTCCCATCACGTTGCAACACATCTCTACATCTTTAAACATTGTTTTGACAATTACGTAGTTCAACCCAAAATTAGAGCTTCTGCAAAAATAGTTTATCCTGCTAATTATCATAGTTTTGTACTTTGGGTTCTGGGGGAAAGGAAATTTAGCAATACTAGTAGCTAAACACTTACAAGTTAATATTATTTTATAAGAAAAACTACGGAAGAACAAAACACCAGTGTCATCGCGTAAAACAATGAGCTTGTCACTCATTAATACCACATGATCAGAGTGAGTCTGAACTATAGGTTACATGAGAAGTCCTCCTGTGGTAACTTCGCCCAAGCTAAATGAGAGAGCACAAGCACACATCTGCAAGCATGTGAGCACGCCCACCAACAAGCAAGTGTGTGATGCTATTTACAGTCCTCTCTGAACTCAACTTTGTCTTAGTAATTTTAGATCCTTCCTGTTATCATGATAAACTGTTTTCCTCAAGAATCTGGAAGTGTTCTGCTCCAACAGCTGCGTTTGTGTGTGTATGTTTCTATGAAGTGAAGTTAATATAGAATGACAACTAACTGCTGCTAACTGTGTGTTAGAAAACAACAACAAAGAAACCATACTTGGTATTTAATTTTTTTGAAACTAAACACAAAGTTGCATTAAAATGTGCCACTGTAAAAACACAAAATCTTACTAAGTATTTTTGGCTTAATTTCTAGTGCAAATATGTAAGTACAATTGAAAAACCGAAACTATATAATATATGACATTATAATAGTTATATTGTGTTAACAACTGGTTGTTAATGCTGGTGGAAAAGACAAATATGACAGGAAGTGGTGGGAGGAAGATGGCGCAGCAGGTTTTTAATGACTTATATGATTTTAACTATTTCTTATTCAATGGGAACACCACATTTGCGAAATTGTGTTTTTTTTCTTGACATTAGCAGAACATAGACAAAGTTTGGTGCACATTTATAATGGAAATGGCTTCTCCTGCTTTCCCTAATCAGCGGCTAAACAAGTCGGATTGTGTTCACACGTCTCCAGTCAGCACAACAAACAGCTCATATCCTCAGTAGGCTGTTTTTTCTGGGAATCTGGGTATTCTAATGACCCAAGGAAGTTTTTCTACACTCCCCAGTTAGCATAGAGTTAAATATTTGTTAAAGTAAGAGACGTCTACAGTCCTGCTTATGCTGCAGAGCAGAAGTACAAATCTCATGGAGCCTGCAGGGAGTGAGCAGTCAGTGATAATAAGAAAACAAAATAAAGATCCACATGTGAACCAAATTAGCACGCGGTGTGGTCGCCCGGGGAAACATCGCCGGCCTTCCGTAAAAGATTTCTTCTCTGTCATCCATGACAGCTCCATTGCATGTTAATGAGGCCTACAGTTAGATAAACTGTGATAGGCTTCAGTCTGTCACTGTGGCCTCTAATCATTGTCCTGGTCCATTTTAGCATCCACACAATAAGGCAAATTTCCAGCAAACAAGAGAGTGACGTGGCAGTGAAGATTAAAACATATCTTTGATGAAGGATTAGGTCTGTTATTATCAGAGTTTATAATTGTGATTAGGAGAAGCTCAAGCTCAACTGGGGAGGTGTGAAGTTTGATGTGACAAAGGTACCGTTTCGCATTTCTTCCCTATAATCAGGAAATGTATAATTGTCATCTGCGAGAACAGTAAGTGGTTTCGGTGTTTAAAATGAGAAACTTGCTTTTGAACCCCTGAATGATGACCTACTATCAACAAAATTACCAACTTGTGCAGACAAACGATGGAAATCAAAACGAAGCAAGTGAAAGTCAATGTTGGGTTATCTTTAACCTCTGTGTTTGCAATTTGCGAGAGACTTCAGAGGCCACCTAAAAATAAAACTCAGCTTAACTCTAAGCTGCTGTTAGACCACCAAATCGTAGGATCTGGAAGAAGCAAAAAGGAGGTCTATATGTTGTGTTTGGGGTTTGGCTTCACACCATAACCACCACTGATCTTCCTCATCCATCCATCCATCCATTCATTTTCTGTACACCCTCGTCCCTAGAGAGGTCGGGAGGGGTGCTGGTCACTGAACTTCCTGTCTAATCCTTTTGGTCTTGATTTCACATGCAGCATTTAGATCAAAATTTGGAATAAGTGTTATGGAAGCATGAATCCAAAAAATTATTCCTTCACCAGAAAAGGAGGTTTTGGATTGATCAGTCAGACAAAACTCACAATTTATTCAATGATGGCTTTTTTTTGTTGTTGTTGTTGTTTTGACATTGCTGACATGAACCAATCTCTGTATGTCTGTATGTGTTCTCTGTACGTCCTCAAACATGACCATGAGGCTTGTGTCTCTGTTTAAGCCTTCTGCACAGACACAGAGCTTCTTCTTCTGTAATGTTAAATGCAGCGTTCAGTATGTTTGTTAGAGGGAAACAACTGAATTAGAGTCTGTTTTCTTTTGAAGTGTCTCACCGCACTACGCACATATAAAGCCCTTGCAAGCGGCAGACCTCACAATTACACAGCCGAGACGCCCACCACCGCCCAATAAATGACAACAGGACATAAATCTCGGGATGTCTAGAACAGGAGAAAATAGACAAGTCCAGAGAAATTGGTGTGATGCTGTCCTTGTGTGAAGGCAGACTAATCCCCGTCCACGATTATGTCCTCTTAAAAACTGAAACATCGTCACATCTGGGAGCTTAAGTTCTATAAACAAATGTCAATAAAAAAATACAGGCTTCTAAAAAAAACACCAGGAACCACAATTGAATATATTTTGTGTCTGGAACATTGTTTCAAAGCAAGGATCAAGCAAGACAGTAATTAATTTGCTACAAACTCTAGGATGTCACAGTCGAGGTCTGTAAATGGTTTCTTTCCGTAAATGAAGCTTGAACACAGCATTAGCCTGACAAGACAAGTTGGACACAACAGCCAATGCAGAATACAGGTCAACCCAAGGAACACAAAGTAGTGTGTCTAATTACAATTCCTAATACTTGTGCTTTATTGTTGCTAACTTGCTTCCAATAAAACAAGGCCTTGCAAAAGTGCAAAATACCCTTTGACCCTTTCTAAATTTTGTCACATAAGAACCACAAGCACTTTCTTAAGATTTTATGTGATAGAACAACAGAAAATGGTGCATGACATGATTTTTAAATGGTAGTGTGGGTTTATTTTCAGCCCAACTGTCAGTAAGGCAAACGAATGGTAAAGCCCAAGGACAAAGGCACAGAAATAAAAAAAAATGCTTAAATTTAGCACAAAATAGTTTACAAAAATTCATGAAAAAGCTAATTTTTCAAAAATCTGGAAAAAGGAAATGATGCCAACCAAGACAAACATGGCTTGTCTTACACATATAACACATAAAACAGTATAACACATAAAACAGACCTAGCAATTAAAGGCAAATGAGCGGTAACACTAAGAAACAACTATGACAAGCACATGGAGATAATTCAAAACAACGGATTATAACTACAACACAAATGTTAAAACTAAGGGTCTTTTCAACCCTAATTGTCCTCTTGGTACCAAATTTGCAACATTTGTTTCACTTCCAGCTGCTTTTGACCATTGTACTACAATGGTGAAAAGTAAACTTTAACTTTCTTAATCTAATTTCTTCCTTTGTGGTTTTGGCTGTATGCTCATGGTTTTTCTAGTAGAACAGGGGTATTTAACTCCAGTCCTCGAGGGTGAAGTGTCCTACAACTTTTAGATGTGCCCTTGGTAAACAGTCCTGAATCAAATGGCTTAATTACATCCTTAGTATTCAGTCATGTTCTCCATATTCCTACTAATGCCCTGATTATTTCACTCAGGTGTGTGGAAGCAGAGACACATCAAATAGTTGCAGGTTACCGGTCCTAGAGTACTAGAGTTGGAGACGCTTGTGCTAGAAGGTAAACTTCTGAACAAGTCTGAAGCCTTTTGGAGTCCCTAACAGATTCTCTTCCAGGATTGCTTTGTATTTATCTCCGTCCGTCTTCCATAAAAAAAATTTCCTGATAACATGGTCCTTCTACCACCATGTTTCATGGTAGAGATTGCTGACTACAAATGCAAGCTAGACTTTTTCAGATTTGTACTACAATTTTGTAAACATTTTTAAGTCATTCACTTCAAAATCATGCTGTTGGTCTGCCATATAAAATCATAATAATAGTGATAATAAACTTTGCTTTACATCTGTGATTAGCACGTGTGAAGCTTTGCTGTGACTTTTCCTTCCAAGATCAATTTACAGATAAACAGCCGGGGACAATTATGAATGACTAAGGGAACAATCCAGCCTGTGTTTGCAGGGCGAAGATGTTTTCTTGGAATGATGTTGTGTGATGGGGGTGAGCTGCTGTTCTTTAATGTGTGCGGGATCCAGTTGAACTGGTTGTGGAATCTGATAAGGCTTATTCCTGGCTTCCATTAAGGGGCTTTTCTGGGCACATATAGTTTGTAGGTGACCACGGGGCATAACCACAACACTATGGTGAGATAAAGCTTAGGAATCACTGAGGAGGATCTAATGGCTGTGACTTAGACATGTGGCAGGAACACTTTAGATTTTTTACCATATACAGCGCCTACAAAATATACTCAAACCTTGAATAATTTACACTTTGTATTGCTTTTGCAACATTTCCCTTCCCAAAAAAATGTCACAATTGAATAGAAGTATTTAACATAAAGTAAATACTCCTGCCCCCATGTATCTTTAACCGGATGCTTCGGGTCATTGTCTTGGTGGAAAATAAATTGTGGAGGCCAAGTTAATCTATAAAGTATTCAGTTACTGTTAAAATGTATTTGCTTAATTAGAAATGTACTAAGTGTTTTTGTTGAAATTTTAGGTAGAATTATTAATATTGCATGTAACTAATTTCATGATGTTTTACTGTGAATAAGTGTTACTAGAAGTATATTTTATAGCTTAATTGGCCACCTGGCAATTTTATGCAAATGAGGTGGGCCGTGTAGCCAAGGGAGACGGCAGATAGAAGGGAAGGCGCTGCTAAGGGAGCGACTGAGCCGCACGGTTTTTCAACCGTAGTTTGTTTGTAGAGGTTAGTGAAGGACTTTATTGCTCTTGTAAAGACTTACTCAAAAAACTGTGGAATAAATTTTTGTTTATATTTTTACATCGGAGCGCTATGGACATTTTATTTTTTCCTCTTCAAACACACGAGTGCATCGGGAATTAACCTTGTGGTAGCCCAAATATAAATGTTCTCTGAATCCGCATCTCTGCCAGATGGAAACTAACCATCCTCAAGGATTTCCCTGGATTTCTCTTAGTTCACTTTACCTTTAACTTTTACAAGCTTTCACGGATCTGGATGGTGTGCTTGTGGTGTTGTTCAGTGTCTGCCTAATATAGCATCTTGTCTAAGGACCACATAACTCCATTTTTGGTTTCATTAGGCCAAAGAATTTTTTTCTACTTAAAAGTTCTTTGGTGGGAGACATACTAAAAGACATGTCTCCCACATGTCTTTTAGCAAATTGTAGTCCAGCCTTTATCTGAGTTTTCTTCAACAATGGTTTTCTCATTGCTTCTCTCCCATAAAGATTTGACTTGTGAAGAACCTGGGCAACAGATGTAGTTTGCAGAGTCTCTCCCATCTCAGCTATTGAAGCTTGTACCTCCTACAACGTAGGACTCAGTATGACTCAGGATGTGCAGATTATTCCCTTATTTTCATGTTTTTGGGTGTATAAAATGGACAACTGTTTTTGACATCCCGGTAGGGGGAACATAGCCTTAAGTTTTCTGTTTGGCTTTTTAGTTTGAAATGAATAGAACTGATAATGACAGTTTCATCACATGAGAACAAACCAGTATTTACCCTTGAGACATAGTAAATTAGAACTCAGTGGTAACCTAACAGAATGACAATCTGGTTGCATTGAAGGAATCCAGAGGGCATGTGATCTACAAATGAATTCCAAGCCTGTTGTCCCAGAATACATTTTACAGCTTGTTTTACATGGTCATTGCTAGTACCAGTGAAATGCTGTGGTTCACTCTGCAGCTTCTGGGGTCTGACAGATTGCTGAGGGATTATTTGGATATGTTTGTTTGTGGTCTTTAGTTTTTATGTTTTTACAAGCCGCCTGCCTGTCCACTCACTTGATGCAAGAGCTCTCACCACAGGACTCACCACACAAGCTGTGCCCATGCATCAGTAAAAACTGCTGCCAGATATGAACTCATGACATAACCAACAGTGTAAAAAAAACCCAGAAAGTCCCTGAGATTTTCAGTACAGGCATGTGGTTTTGATTGATACTAAAACCAATGTCTGAATCAATATTCAGACAGTAGCTTCTGGGTTCCGGAATGAAAATGCAGCTTGCAAATGTCAGATAGTCCTTTTTCATTGCTCTTCTGCTCACCATGAACGCTGCTTGCTGCTTGCTCACCTAGTTTGTGTTAATGTTCAAGAAGGTGTACAAAAGAACATTACATAATGTTGGAAGTCTTCATACCTCTTAACCAGTTCCATATTTTGCTATTTTCCACCCACCAAACTCAAAAGGCTCCTGCATACTCAAGCGAACTGTACGAACCCTGTGAGCCATGGGTGCCCAAGTCCAGTCCTCGAGAGCTACCATCCTGCCAGTTTCAGATGCATCCCTGCTTCAACACACCTGAATCAAATGAATGGCTCCTTATCAGGCCTCTGTACAGCTGATCCTGGTCTGTTGGAGTAAGAATACTTCTAAAACTTGCAGGATGGTAGCTCTCGAGGACTGGACTTGGGCACCCCTGCTGTGAGCCATGCAGACTGCACAAGCACTTTCTGCACACATTTGGAATTTTATTGTCAAGTGTACCAATTGTCTGCATTCCTTGTGACATATTCCTTTATTTCCCACAATCCTAGTGGATACTCGCAAGTTTGGTGAGCTAGTTAGGCGTTTATAATGGCAGCCTCTACACGGCAAGGGACAGAGTGGCAGTCACATTGTGTGTTCTTGCGACTGGTTATGCTGACTAACAACTTTATCAGCCCAGTGTCACATGCAAAACAATTTGATGTGAACACTGTGCTGAGCAGTTTACACAGAGTGTGCGTACGTGGTCATAAAAATTGTTCTTTGCGCGGACTTCGACTTTGAGGCCATGTTGAGTCTGCATTGAGTATATGAGGACATCCACAGACTGAAGTACATCCAGGTATGTTGGAGTCTTAAGAGCTGAATTCAGATTACATGTGACAGACTAAGAAGAGCATAACTGTGAAATGGGAGGATATGATTCATGATTTTCATCAAATGAAATAGTGGCTAGATGAAAGCCACTGAAGATGAAATTATGACTTACTCCCCCACGTCCAGAATGTTATTTCTGGCATATGGACTTGACTGTACATCTACCCCAATATTTAATTTCATCCCTGTGAAACATTAGCTATGCCAGCATGTTTCTCTGGGGACACTTATCAGTAAGAGAAGGACAGCATGGATAGAACTAAACACCAGATAATTCTATTAAAGGTTGGAAAAGGCTCAAGACTGCAGCAGAGGTTAACCTTCAAGCAGGTTGGTGATGAGACCTGCTTGAAGGTGAGCACCTGCCTTTTTTCGTCTGGAAAAAAAGTGCCTTACTGAATTTTTGTATATGTTTATTGTATTGCCCAAGATAGCATTTCTAGACTTATAGTACTACATTTACATAGGTGTTTCACTTAACAAGGATATAAGGATTTTATAACTTTTATCTGGACATGGTTGATTAACTCGTTTTGCCAGAAAAAGTCCAACGGCACAACATGGCACCACCTCTTTTTACTGTTTGCCACTAATGCCTCTCACTAGATTTCTCAGCTACAAGGCTTGTGTTAGCTTGCCAATTGTTAGGCATAAGAAGGAAAATTAATATCCCCACCTCACCAATAAAAATAAAAACAGCATCAGTTGAATAAATCTTTGAAAATATCAGAACAGTTTACCCTAAAGTACTTTTTGTGGCGAGGAGGGAAAGGATGTTGTTAACTTCCTCTGTCAAACTTCTTAAAGTGCCACAGTAACATAAAACAAGACCACACTATGAGTAACAGCAGCACTTTCATTTATGTTATGTGCCAGTGTGGAATCAAAAAAGTTTAGGGTTTCTCTTCTGATGCCTTCAGTACTGAAAGGGAAAAAATAAGGAGGTTGGTGCATAGCAGTAAATAAGTGTCTCCTGTCTTGGTTCTACTGGAGCTGCATTCTACTTATCTGGATAAACAGATGTCAAAGAGCAACAACATGCAAAAACACATCCAGACTAATGAATTTCCAATTGGATTGATTAATCTCAGCAGCACAAAAGGAAAATAAAATCAGCAGACCATTAAAATGGTGTCTTTATGTTAGTATCTGTTAAAAATAAAAAATCAGTCAAATAGCTCATGCAATGTCATTGGTCTTTAAATCATTGCACTGGCTTTTTAAAATGTCGTTGACATCTTATAGGACTCTGGATGATCTTGGACCTAACTACATTTCAGGTCTGGAGTATGCTAGCTCCTCTTCACTCTGCATTCCCACAACCAACCAGGGGAATGTAGGATTTAACTTCTAGGCTACCTTGGCTCTGGAACAAACTACCTGAAAAGCTGAGATGTGCATAAGCTGTTGGTTCCTTTAAATAAGGAGAGACTGCTGCTTTCCCACAAATGTCAAATTTTACTTTTATTTATTTTTTTTAAATCTTGTATGTTAGATTTTAACATTCTTCCTTTTGCTTCCTCTTTTGTTTTCAATCCTTCCATTGTTGAATGGTGTTGTGAAAATGCACCTGCCTTGCCTTGTGTGTTTGACAGTTTCCTGTTTATCTTTTATTGTTTTATCAATTCAACCTGCTGGGAAACACATATGCATAATAGCCCTTTGGGTAATTCTGGTGTATTTACATTTCTATGATTATCTCTGTGCATAATATATTCTAAATAAACAAATAAGTTTCTGCTGCAGAGAGCAGATAGATAGAGGATTGTTGCCTACCGGATGTAAGACATTGGACAATTTTAATAGGACATCAAAACAAAACAAACAAACAAAAATAGTCCAGTGAATCTAATATCATCATTGTTTTTGATGTGGAATGCACTGCCATGGTTCTTGTCTCCTCAGGGGGAGACAGGTGATGTTGGACCAGCTGGTGATGTTGGACCTAAAGGTGCCCTGGTGAGTTCACATAAATATTACGTTTGTGAGTACATGTATGGCCATGGTCTTTATCACAAGGTCCTTATCTGGTTCCAACCTCATAGAACCATTGGAGCTCAACCCCAGACAAGCCTAATCCCACAGGACACATTCCAGAGATGCTTTATACTGAAGTCGGACTTGTTTTTGGGGTACAAAATGTTAGCTGATTGGTGAACAGCGATTCAGACAAAGATATCATACAATTATATGAGAAGAAGCCCTAGAACATTAACTGTTTTAAATCCTCAAGATAAAACTCTACCCTTTGAAACTAACGTACACACCGAGACTCTAAATGTCCACATTTTAATATCTGAGTAGAAAACTCATCACAGTCACACCCCGCAACCACAACCACACTCTCAATTTATAGAAAACAGTTATGACTGCACATTCAAATACATAAACAAAGCAACAAAAAGTTCTTATTTTTCTATCTTTCGCTCATTGTCCCCTTTTGATTAGTGAAATCCAGATATTCCCTAACATGTATTTTGCAATGCTTGATCATTCTATTTTATAGGTGAAACCCACATTTACACACTGGTGGAAGCACACACTCCTCTGTACATCCATACTGCTTGCAGTGTTGTGTGCTGAGCAGACTCCCCGCTGGAACGTAAAGCCAAACTCCCCCTCCCTATTCAGACTCACAGGAATCTTCAACTCTGAATGCAGTTAGTTTTATGGTTCCATACAGTTTTACTGTACTATTTATTATCTTGTAACACAATCATCATAAAACTGTTTCCATGTTCATTCCATCGAGTTGAAGATTTACTGTTCTACTCACAGACACGCAAACCCTGTTTGTAAAAGAAGACCCATGCATAATATGTCTGTTTAAACAACAAAAAAGCTAGAGACTATATAAAAAGTATAATATTAACAATTTAAGCAAGTTCAGATTTTTTAAGCTTTCATTTTGAATTTGAGCAGTAAACATTTAAACTGGAGTTATAAATATGAAATTTGGATATAGCAATATGTTCTAGCTCAGGATTCATAGCAATATTTTTGCCATTTTTTATGTTTTATATGTTTTCATAAATAGATTAAATGTTTTTAAATCATAAACTAGGTTTTAAAATGTCGCCAACCACTGTAACTCCAACTAGTCGATTTAACTTATTTTTTAATTTTTTAAATTCCTGTCTATCTCTAAAGTGGTCCCTACTACCAATAAAGTTGTGAAAATTAATCTCTTAGTTGTTGTTGCAACTAAGATTTTATTATATCTCAAACTAAGCGTTTTAGATGTCGAACTATAGATCATCAAATGTGATCCAGACTTTAGAATAATGTGAAAGAGTCCTTTAGTTTAGAGACAAAAGGAAGCTGTCAAGCAGATGCTAATTGTGGCACTACCACAGAAGCTAACATCTAGACTAGAGTCTTCCTTGTCTGCGCACTTGGGGATGCGGCTAATTAGCGCTCTGGAAACACTAGCCTAGTAGCATAAACCTAGCTTGAAGCACTTACCTTCTGATGAAGGCTCTAAATAACAGTTTGCCTTTGCTTCTCAAAGTCTCATGCTAACAGTAGCTACACACTGCTTTGGGATACACTCAATAATGAGATATGTTCTAATGACATTACTGTGTTAAAAAAGAAAACAGAACTCCTGGAATTTGGTTACAAACTGGACTTACTGGCTGTTAAAGTTGTAACTATCGGAAAGAAAAGCTCAACTCCTCCTTGCTCTTGGTTAATTTAGTCTAATAATTTCTCTGTCTCCTGCTTGCCGTCTGCTCTCCTCAGGGTGGAAGTATGATTTGGTTTTGAGGAGCAGGTTGAGCTTCACATAGATCATGTATTCTCATCCATCCACAGACCTAATGACAGAGCTGAAAGATACGGGTTGAAAATGACTACAGTCACAATGGAGAGCTAAATGTAGATGACGAGAAGCTGAAAAATAAAATAAATCAATGAGATATGCTTTCACATCAGTCTCCAACAGTAACCATTTATTTATTTGTTTAAAGTGTTGTCAAGGGGATCTGAGAAGTTGCTAAGTATCAGGGAAAGAATTCCTATGCAGGCAATGCTAAGATTGTATTCAGCATTAGCTTGTTTAGTGCCAGTGCTAATGCTTGATTCAAATTTATTACCAAGATGTGCTCCTAAACTCTGAGGTAGTTCTTTACAATTTACCCTTTGTTGTTAGGAAAATGTAAATGACAAACCAGTTGTTAACTATGCTCCTTTTTAACCTAGGAGGAGAACAAAGATGTCTGAAATTATGTTGACAACTAGATTAAACTAATTTGAGAAAGTACATTTTATTAAATGTTCTAGATTTAACTCAAGTGTCTTTTATTTCAGTGTCTTTCTACTAAAATAAAAGGGATGTAAAATATTACATCATTGTGTAATGGTTCTTTCATCTATCTGTGTGGATCAGTAACAGTAGTAATAAGGTGGTAGTAAACATGATAATCACAAACATACTAAAATGATAGAGCACAGGTGATGTTGTTTTAACAACAGTCATTCCATAATTTATGATTGAACTCATCTTGCCATGAAAAAACCTGTTGATTCCGGACTTATCCAAACACACTGCTAAGGATCATCTTTTGCGCTCTATATTCAAGTAATGAAAATATGTTAAAGAACATGTTAAAACTTGGCACTAAAGCATGTTTTCAAAGTTTGAACCTTTAGCTCTTTGCAGGCAGGCCTTGGGGCTTTGGCTTTTGATTTGCTTTAAGATTTCTGTTTTTTCAGCACGCTCAAAATCATCACCTTTACCTATGAAAAAAAAAATGCCTGGACAAGCAAGAAAATGCAAGCTATCACCTCCTATTCATACTGCCATAAACAAATTTGTTCCAACACAACTCCAGTGTTTCAAAGATTGTTTTTCAAATTGTAAAACTCCAAGATGGAAAAAATATAATGTTACTTTTCCTGCTTTGGGTTGTCAAGATGTACTTTAAGAAGGAATCTGAAGAAATATTCTAACTCTTTCAGAATAACAGAAAATGTTAGCATGATGGAGGCTGTGGAGAAATTCTTGTTCTATAATATTTTTTCCAAGTACTGTAAAAAGCTACATGTAATGCTTTCCATCCGTAAATATAAAGCGATATTTATCAAAACCCTTCTCTAACTTGGCTTAACAGGAAGTAAATTTCATCTCAACTTTCTGTTCTTCTGCCATCCACAGGGTCCCATCGGACCTCCTGGTGAAACGGGCCCACCGGGATCTCCGGTAATGTCTGAACTGACTTTTGTAGGTGTTCTTGTTGATTTAACATCCGTAACACATTCCTATGCTTCTGAATCCATTGTTAGGGCGAACAAGGCTTAGCTGGGCTTCAGGGGCCACCTGGTCTGAAAGGAAACCTGGTTAGTACTCTTTCAAGTTTTAAAATGTTTTGTCAGGACTCAATTAGTAAGAACAGACAAATACTTCCCCCCCCCAATTTGTATGTATTAGAAATGTAACATAGCTAAAAGTGAGCATTCAAGCAGGTAGAGGAGGATGGGTTTGGTCCTCGCTATGGGAGTGACATTCTGTAAACACTTTTGGATAATCAGTCACCTTTCCGCCCTCTAAGATACTGCTCTGGCCTTATTTTTTGGAACTCCTGATGAAGAATGCCTTCAATAAATAAAAAAAATATAAAATCACCTGTGACACATTTATTGGTACTGTTGTCAATACTTGGGCCAATAGGACATTTCGTCTTCCTCTGTAACATTTCTCATGGGTGGTGAAGACAGAGAGATGAATCTCTAGTAATTGACTAGATCTAGTCCTGGATTGTTGGAACTCCTCAAAAATTCCTCTCTATTAATACCATCTTCAGTTCCATTTGAAAAAATAACAGACAGTCCAAAAGTTCCAATTTGAACGCAATTCAAATTGGAACTTGAATTGCGTTTGGCTTTTGATTTGCTTTAACATTTCTGTTTTTTCAGCATGCTCAAAATCATCACCTTTACCTATGAAAAAAAATAGAGCCACAAATAAAAGCCACATTAAAGATGTGGCTTTAATGTCAGATTAAAGCCACATCTAGATGTTTTTTTTTGTTTTTGGAATAAAATAATTCTGTTTTGCAACCCTCTTCTTAGTCCAAACATGTGGAGAGAATCTATGAGTCCAGTATAACATGTGAAACACAAGCAGCAGGAAAATTCCTGCAGTTCCTGAAGGGTCGATATAGACCTCTTTGCAGTTTTCCTGGCTATTTTTATTAGTGTTGTCTTTTCATCAAGTTTGGGCCAAAATCCAATATCAACTATGTGGCGTGTTGGGTTTTTATACTGATTATTCAATATAAGCAGTAAATGTTTTTTTTTATCTCCCCAAGCTGCCAAACATTTTTTTTATATATAAACCAATAACAATAAAAAAACAACACAGCACTATAACGCGGGTGTGAAGACTTCTGAGAGCGAATGTATGACAGTATACATGTACCGTCAGTGGGTGCCGTGGATACCCACTGTTGTTGTCCACAGTGGGTATCCAGACATCGGTCTGATTAATGCACCAGTGAATTAGTGTGGAGAGAATCTAAACTCAGTCACACACTGATTCTTGGAGAGCTCGAACCGTTTGTTTTTGTTTTTTAATGTATGCTGCCCTCTGGTGTGCAGACCAAAGCATTACAAATTACCGTGTCATAAAATGTAAGGATGTAATCTGACCCAGCATAACCTGGGGACTCAACGGATCAACAGGGAGACAATGAAGAACTTCCTGTTTTAACAAATCAGCCTGAATCAGTCAGCACACAAATGTGTCTTTCAGTAACAAGTGACTGCATTTGTCTCTCACACCCTCCTGAGAGCATGCACAGCCTGCTGGACAGCTCTGCATCAGCCACTGTAGGTTACAAACAGAGTGCCTTGTGAGAGTATTCACTTCACTTAAACCGTTTCATATTTTTGCCATGTTACAGCCACCAACTTTTGTTGTATTTTATTGGGATTTTTCATGATACATATGGTAAATAAAGAATTTGGACAAGAGTGGCAAGAAGAAAACCATCGTCAAGAGAAAAACCATTAAAAAAAACCCCACAAGCCAAGCCAAATGCATGGCACGCGTCAGATTTTTATTTGTATTCCTTCCACTTCACAATTATCTTCTCCTTTGTTTTCTCCAGCCACATGTATCCCAGTAAAATACAATGAAGTGTGTAGCTTTAATGTGACAAAATGTGGAAATGTGTAAGGCTTATAAATACATTTGCATTTAAAACCCATATAAAAACCAGTCTATTCATAAGTCTATTTATTTTATAATTGGAAGACATACAAACAATAACAAAGCCAGGCTTTTGATGCAGCTTGATACTGTTTTGCTCAATATGTCAACTGTACGTTTTTATGTTTTTCTTATTTTATTGAAATAATGTGTGACCACCACAGATGATGTGAGTTTTGTGTAGTTTTGTTGGTTGAAAACCAGCACTGTGTCTCCTTTCTGTCTGTCTTTCCAGGGAGTCCAGGGACCCCAGGGACCCCCCGGAGAAATCGGCCAAGCTGGTCCCAAGGTCAGTGTATTGAGCAGTATAAGCAGTTATATTACATAGCCATCCAACATTCACGTTCACACCCAACACTAAGGTTTTTATTGTGATCTTCATCCAACTCAGGTGGTAGCAGATTTTTGTCAACACTATCTGCGTTTCCATTGATCATATAATTGTGCAATTTGACATTTCGAAAATAAAATTGCTTAATGGAAACACAACAATTTTGAAAATTTTTTGGTCATATTGAAATTGGTTTATTTAACAAAACTGCAACTGGAAGCACTTTTTCACATCCTACGAGTCACATGACCAACAACCGGATGGCAGATGCGACCACTATGAAGTAGCAGGAGGATGATGGTGCAGCCTGTTTTTCATCCCTTATTGTGTGAATAAACTTATTCATGTTGGATTAATTATGTTTCTCATATAATGGAAACATCTGAATTGCAAAATTGTGGGGTTTTTCGACACACCACAATCCTATAGCTTTGACAAAAATATAAAACCAGTGAGTCTTCAAACTCTACCAAGAGTGATGACATTTTCTTCTTAAGAAAAGTCATGTGGCCTCTGAATGACCTGTTGTGATCATCACAGCAAGTTAAACAGTGAAGAGGATGGAATCAGTTGAGAGTATATCTGATCATAGTATTCCAATTTCCTCCAGGAAGCCTTCTGTGAAAAACCCAGTAAAATACATATATGGTGTGATACCAGTGTGCTGGTGACTGAGATGGTTAAATGCAGATTTACAGTTTGTTTCAGAGCTGGATGACGTCATCACATTTTCTCTTTTTCCTGCCCACAGGGTTCATGTGGTGAACCAGGAGTTGTCGGCCCTCCTGGTCTTCCAGGATTAAAAGTGAGTGAAGATTTGCTTGTGGGTTTTGGAAAAGTAACCTGCTCAATGTAGTTCATGTGTTTTGGCTCATTTTATCTTGTTGAAAACAAAGAATATTTCAACAAGGTGTTGACATCCAGGTAGAAAACACCCATTGGTAACATGAACAGGCATCTTTCAACAAACTCAGTTTCTTCGGTTGAGCTGTAATGGCCATTTGAAACAGACATCTGATTGGATTTAATTTTACATTTTAATATTTGAAAGCATAAAAATACTTTTTGAATTAGAGTCAGTAAGTTAACATGTTGAAAACATATTCACTGCCCATATTTTTTTTAATATTATTTGAATGACAATGTTCACTACCAAAGCTAAGTGTTCATGCAGACTCCTTTTTAACAAGTGCAGCTGGAAATCTCATTTTGATCCTTCAATTATGTAAAAAAAGATCATGGAAAGAAGAGAAACATAAAACTCAGGTTAGCATCTTAAAATAGCCACATTAGAAGCAAAACCGCATTAAAATCTTATTATATTAAACAATTTAATTTAAAGGTATACTAGCAAAGATTTTGTAGCCTGACTGACAATTTCAACTCAATTGAATTTTTATCTTCAAAGAGTCCTTTTAGATGGTAGCAGCCAGTCTTACAACAAATCAGATAAGACTTCTGACTGAAGACTGTTGCTGTATGACAGTTTTATGGCTGTCATGAAATGCTAACAGTTCAATATCAGGGTAGCAGCTTCTGAGCCGTTTAGGTACTGGTCAGTACTGGTCAGTACTGGTCAGTACCTGGTCAGTACCTAAACGGCTTCTGAGCCGTTTAGGTACTGACCAGCTGCTTCCAGTTGCAAAAACAATACCTTGTTGCCATGGATATGCACCATAATTGTCCGAAAGCAAAAAAAAAAAGGAAGGAAGAGCAATAACCTTCCAGCTGCACAGCATCCAAAACCATGTAAAAAAACTTGAGACTGAAATGACTGTTTGCTAAAGAACCTAATATGAATTTAAATCACTTCATAGATGTTTTGTTCTGTATACCAATTTAATGAAAAACGTTTTTAAAAGAAATGATGTGCTTCTCCAAAGATCTATAACCTTTGACCTTTCCAGGGTTTGGCAGGGGAGCCAGGCTTTCCGGGCCAACCGGGGGTTGCAGGGCGGCCAGGCTTGAAAGGCCATAAGGTGAGAACCAATATCAGCAAGACGTACAGACAATTTGATCCACACTGAGTGAGGTCTTCAGATGACAACCGTTTTCAGAGTAAATATTTGCTCCAGAGCTTTTGGAAATGTTTAAAATGCCCATGTTGTATTCTGAAAATGTTTACAGCATAATATACTTATTGATTTTGTGCAATAATGACATGATTCGTTTTAAGTGTGTAAAAATGTCCTTCACACTTCTTTGGCAGTAGGTGTTAAGTTTTCTCTCCTGTTCGCACTGGGCATTGTTTCTGTTCAACAAGAAGACACAAGCTGCGTTTCCATTGAACATAATATTGAAATTATAAAAATAAATTTGCCTGATGGAAACATGCCAGTTTTGAAAAAACCCTAATGTTTTTCAGTAAAAGATTTTGTGCTAGGATGAGGTGGTTTTGTGGTTTGTAGTATCAAAATAGATGTTTTTTCGCATCACACAAGTCACATGGTCAACAGCTGGAGGTTAATACTAAGGTAAACGACAAATTACAAAAACAACTGTAAGTAGCTGCAGGATGATAGTTTGTTTTTATCTTTTTGGACAGTGTGCAGCTGGCTCCAGCAGAGCATCACACAGTTCACAAAAAGTTGTGTGTCGTTCCATCATGTAGGCGGGGCTTGTTGCTCCAATGTCAAATCCAATTCGAGACGCCAATGTCTCCTCTTATTGGCTGATAGATGACTGCATTATGAATATGTCTCATGTTTTCATCTGTTGATGCCATGATTTTTATCATATGAACAAGCACATTTATGTGTGATTTAAATTTAAATTATTATTTAATGGAAACACTGTAATTTTTGCACATTTGTAAGGGAAAAAAGTCTAATGGTGCCACTATTCATAGATGTAATTATCTTCAACATCAGGTTCTCATTTAGTTTACATGTTATTACTTGGCTGTATGATTTCATGGAGTCTAAAGTTCTGGGTTGTGTTTTCAGGGGGAGAGAGGAGAGAGCGGCTCCAAAGGAAACCGGGTACGGTGGAGAATCTTCACCTCTCACCACAGCTGCAAAATACAATCATCCTAAATCAAATATTTCAGAGTAAAGTAATAATAAAAATAATAATTGTTTTATCATTATTTGTTTTCCTTATGTATTTCTGTCTTCAAACCAAATTAGTTAGTTACTGTACCATGATTGAGCAACTATTTTCTTAAGAACTAACCATATACTGTAACATTAGGAACCTTCCATCAACTTGAGGTCATCATATGTGTTCTCTCTTTACTAGTTATAATTTTTTTTACACAGGATGGGCATTTTACTAAATTCTCAAAAAAAAGTCTCAGCTAGGATTAAATGAGTATCACTTTTAGAGGATCACTGTGGTCCTGTGAAAAGTGTATTTCAACCACAAGAAGTGTTTATAAGAAACACTTCTTATAAACAGCCGGCAAAACTGGCAGCTTTTGAATTCCCCTAAATAATTCCCCTTATTTAGTGTCACACTGTCACATACCTTATTTTGATCTTGATGTTGACCAATAGGGAAGAAGCTGACACTGAATCTCAGCCCACAAAGCTTCCTCTCCACACATGACCTCCCTTTGTAGCTAGGAGTAGTTATAACCCTCTATTATAGTACTGCTACCCTCTCTATATAATACATACACACAGACTGTAGCAGGAGACAGACAATCATGTTTTGTCTGTTTACAGGGGCAGCGAGGAGAAGATGGAGAACCAGGAACTCCCGGCGTACCTGTGAGTGTCTGTTCTTCCAGTAGGGGGCAGCAAAGTCTTTGCATTTTTAAATTCCGTGTGGATATGAAGCTCCTGACAGCAGCACGAGCATGATCTCACACGGAAAAACTCCAGCAGATAATAGTGATGTTTACCATTTTAAGTCACATTTTCTGTTATATTTGAAAACTGCTGAAATCACCAAACAGTCATCACAGTTTGGGGTGGGGATTATCATATCGTATGGTTATTGTGAGAAGCTTCTAATTATGGCAAGAATTTGGATTAATCATAGTAATAAATTGCAATTAATTATGTTAAAAAACTCCAAAAACTGGTTGGCTTGTTGGAATTGTTAATTTTATAGTTTTCTTTGCTGTATGATTCCATAAAGCCATATTTATGGATCAGTTAAAATATGGCTGACCTGTGATGTTTTTCAAGAGCAGCACACACATAATTCCTTATTTTAATAGTACTAACATAAAAAAATATTTAGTGTGTTGTAGTGCTACAATAGTAGAAACTGTTGTAGCTCAACTGCAGAAGCTAACATCCAATGTCTTCTTTATTTCTGCTCTGGGAGGTTCAGCCAATCAGCGTCAAGGAAAATAAATGGCGCTCTTTAGTTGGCTGCTTTGAAAATGTCAGCCAACAAGCGTTTCGGTTTCAAGTAGCATTTTAGCTTCCAAATCTGCATTTTTGTTTGATTTTCAATAAATTACTTAGTTATGTTCAACAGAAAAAACGTGAATAGGCAGTGGACCACGGTTCTTATATTTGTGTTGAAATTACCCATGATTTCCAAGCAGTGGAAATAGCAAAATACACGAAAGGCTACAACTAATTGCCCCCCTCTCTCTCTATCTCCTCTTCTACCTCCCCACCTTTCTGCCTTCCCAATTTTCTGTTTCCTGCCAGGGTGATGTGGGACCCAAAGGATGGAAAGGAGAGGTTTGTAAAGCTCTTATTTTGGAGCACAATAAGTAGCTCCATCAAGTGTCTGCAGTGGAAGAAGACCAAGAGCTAATTCCTCATGCCTGGGGGAAATCTGCCACCACTTTGGGAAACATTTACATCTAAAAAGCACTTAATGTCAAGTACCTACTGCACTGTGTGGAAACTCAAATTTATGAAGATGCAGTTTCCCACAGCAGCAATGTAGGAAATAGATTACTAAGTGCTAAATTATGTAACAAGCTTTGTAATGAAAAACTAGTAATGGACTGGAAAGCAGCATAGCCTTCTTGCAGAACTCCTCCAGCTGGTTATATGCAAATGTTACTTCTTTTAACACATCTGTATGGCAAACATACAAAAATCAAAGATGATCAGAAACAACTTTTCTTTGATTGCAGTGCCAATATTAGTGAAAGACACCGAAAGCAATCCCACTAGGTCACATAGCTCAGTGATTCTTTAAGTCAGAGGTTCCCAAACTGTGGGGCGCAGAAAATGTTTGGAAACCACTGGGGGGGCGCAGGAGAAAATGTTTGGGAACCACTGCTTTAAGTTATGCTGCCTTTGGCTCTACCTTTACTGTTAATACATGACGTCAAAATGAAACAGACTCTAAAGTTTCTGCCATGGTGGATAAAACTGGTAGTATTCTGCAAAGCTAAGGCAAAAAAAGTCAGGAAAAAATACAACTCTACTTCCCTTTCTAGTGTTCGCCAGCCTTCCTGTTTTCAGTTTCATTGCTTATGTTACACTGAAAAAGATCTTTAGATTAAACTGATGATGTGTTTGTCAAAGTTGTCTACT
>NW_015116875.1:27279-27813 GCF_001443285.1 Poecilia latipinna | reverse complement strand
ATCTATAAATCAATAGACACGTCTATATAAAGATATAGACATGTTTCTGTCTCATATTTGTGTGGCACTAAAATGATCTGGAACTTTTGTTTTTCCACTGAAAGCTCTGGATTGCACAGTAAATGCCATGTGGGTGAAATTTTATGAATGATACTCTGATGTCCCATTCTCTTGAAGGCAGCACATAGCTGCACCACCAGAAACAAACACTGAAGAGAAGAAGAGTTATGATTAATGTAGTTACAGTTCTATCCATGTTTTAATGCTGCAGAGCTCAGTCGTTTTGCAAATAGTTCAAAGTTTAAACTGGCATGTTGTTCATCTTTTATCTGGTCATTTTGTGGAATATTTAACACCTAGAAAATGGCAAAGAATAAGAATATTTTTTCCACTCTGATTGGCTGCTGTTAGGTCTACAGATTTTAAGTTGAATGTTCATTGCATTTTTCGTAGACACCTGTGAAAATAATTTCTATTCACATGTCTTTTTTGTTGTCTTGGAAATCATTTTGATGATAAATACAGAAACAAGCA
>NW_015116875.1:18976-23767 GCF_001443285.1 Poecilia latipinna | reverse complement strand
CATCTACAATAGTGACAGTAATATTAATAATAAAATAATAGTCAGTGCAAAGTAGCCTACAAATTCTTTGGTGGGGGAGGGGGGCAAAGAGGGACCTGGATATGGGATGGGGACACTGATTTAGTTGGTAATGTTGCATGTTCTAAATTACTTGCAAAAACATTGAAAGGACTCTTATTTAATGTTGAGGGATTTTTGCCTGTAAGGCAAACCTTTAGGGCACAGACATTTTACATTTTTTGAGTTGAAATGTATTGAAGTCTTATTTAAGTTTGAGTGTTCAGCTAATTGTATTGTTAGAAGCTATTGTGTGCATTATTCAAAGACACTTTTTATTAAACTGTGGCAATAGCAACGGTATAGTTAATTTTGATCACCACTAAGTTTCAGGCACAGGATTTTTTTTTTACTTTAAGCCCTGGTACCAGCATTCATTCGTATTAATCTTTGTCAATAAATCTTTTAAACATCATTGTCTCCTGTGAATATCCACGTGTGGTTCAGAAACTTAGCACCAAATGTGAAAGCCACAGAGAAAAGCACCTTTCACAGCAGCACAGCTTAAAAATAATGAGCATTTTTATACTCAGTTTTCCTTTTTGATAAAATACTTCTGTTTTGTAATCTTGCATTTTCCCTTCAGTAACCATTTATCTTGTTTTTATTTCAGATCATTCAGCACTTTCTGTCTTATTTCACTCCTTTACTAAACTGTTTGATCAGCCCTGGACTGCAGTCCTGTGAAACCTTTGGCAGCTGTGGTATTTGGCGATGATCTTATCCAGTTATGCCTTGTGGCCATGGGCATCCTTCCAGTACCAACCCCACCAAGTAGGCCTTATCGTCTGCCTGTCTGCCCTGGAAAATGAAATTAGGGAAGACATGATGGCACAGTCATGCTCTCTCCACCCGCAAGCTGATTGTATTAGCAGAGCTGAAACTCGATTTGGTTCTTTCCTATGGCCACTGGAGAGGAATTGATTTGGATTTACCCTAAATGATTCAGCCTCATGTTTTTCACCAAGAGCTCTAATTTTTGAGCAGTGACACTGGCATTGTAATGATAGTGCTTATGGCTGTCGAATAAAAGACAGGGATGCTCATTTAAATACTAATGCAATTTACATTTTAAAGTTACAACTTGACAAAACAAATACATTTAAGCATCTTATCAGAAGTGTTGAGAAATTTATCTCTGAAGGTTTTCTGTTCCAATAGATAAATTGATGCTGCATTTATTGCCATAGTAAAGCTGTGAGTTTCTGAAGCATTCCAAAAAGTATTTCAGCAGTATCCAAAAAACTCAGATAACCTTAGGCACCTAAAATATTAAGCCTCTGCAAATTAGACAGAAAAAATCATATTAGCATAGAAAATACACATGAACAGTTTAAATTGTTAAATAAAATGAGTACTGCTAATAGGAATTAAACCAGATTCTATACCAAATCCATCCTTCATTCTTTAATGCAGTCTTACAACAATTCAACCCCCTGACCACACATTGACAGACCTGAAGTGGTCTAAGCCAGTGGTCCCCAAACCCCGATCCGTGGACCAATTGGTACCGGGCCACGCAAGAAATAATTAAATATTTCTATTTTATGTATTATTTGAGTCTGGAGGATCTTTTATTTTGAAAATCCTTTAACTGGATTCTCTCGGTTACTTGCGCACCAACACTTTGGGTGTCATCGATTTTACACGCTCTCAATTTTTAATAAATCTAGTTCTAGAACGGTTACCATAAAAAAAATGACCAGGTTCTAAAATGATTAATCTAACACACAAGAAGGACTACAGTATGCCGTTGTTTAAAGAAGAAACAAAAAGCATCAACTCTTCCAAACCCCAGGTGCATCAAGTTAAACCCTAAAAAAGGAGTGTACTCCTTTAAAAAGGAGTGTACTTTGTTTGTTAACACTTTATTTGAAGGGGGTTGAATAAGACTGTCATAACACTGTCATAAACATGACATAACACCTGTCATGAACATGAATAAGCCTTCATGAATATTTATGACTGTTGTCATAAAGCGTCATTCGGTAAATTATGACACTTTTAAAACAAAGTTGACATTATTCAAAATGTCTTTATGACAACTTGACATTAACCAAGAAATCATTACTGTTTAAACTTTACCTTTAATAACATAAAGTTACCTAATTTTTAAAGTGCAATCAGTTATACTTTTATAACAAATTACATCAGTAATGATTTCCTGGTTAATGTCAAGTTGTCATAACAAAGACATTTTGAATAATGTCAACTTTGTATTAAAAGTGTCATAATTTACCGAATGACGCTTTATGACAACAGTCATAAATATTCATGAAGGCTTATTCATGTTCATGACAGGTGTTTATGACAGTGTCATGTCAGTCTTATTCAACCCCCTTCAAATAAAGTGTTACCCTTTGTTTTTACCATGACTGTACAGATACTATGTAAATTGATTTTTTTATTATTTTGCTTTTCCATCTGATTTTGTTGCAAAGCTTTCCTTCAAAATACAAACCTCCTTGCTTGTTGTGATGTTTGGTCAGGTTGTGGCCATCAAACAAACTCATCACATTTTCAGACAATAACATATTATTTCACATTCCACTTGTGCTTTAATGTGAAGGACAAGCACACAGAGACACATTTTCTGCAAGCTTTCTGCCAGTTGTAATTACAGAAGGTCATGGTTTTCATTGACTGGTAGCCAAAGCTGGCCCAGTGCTTTGTATCGTTATGTTAATCAACCTCCATGATTACTGTGTCTTGGCTTTAGCCCTCAATAGGGCCGTGCTACTCAGGCTTTGGTAAGTGTGTGTTTTGATGTGACTATCTGCCCAAGGTTTCCAGTATCAAATAAGGAATCTTTGATGTTTTTTTAAAGCTCCGTCTCTGGCTGGGAATCAAATGAAGATATCTTACAGCTTTATTGTTTCCAAGGTACACCCTATAGAAACAAATGTCAACAGCTTCTGCTTTATGGACTATACATAGACACTAATGGAGAAAGAAACATATTTGATAAATACCACATTTCTAATCTTTGCAAACCTATTTACCAAGTCCAAACTAATGCAGAATTAACTACTTTTATTAATTGGTATTGTACACCACATGATAAAAATGAATCATCACCAATGTTTTTATCCCATATTAACGTGAATTTCTAAGGAGTAAGGAATAGTTAATTAGCATAATGTATTTGGGGTCGAAGTCCAAAATATAATTAAAATGGAGTAAAATAAAAGGCATTGAAATGCAACAAAACTTGGTGTATGGTGCTGTAAAAAGAACAACTTACATTTTATCAGTAATATGACTCATTTGCCAGTGGCTCTTCGTGCTTTAGTCTGATATTCTTTTCAGTATTTTTCCATTTGACATTGAAGAATACTAGCTGATATTTTATAGCTAGTTTCTGCATGATCGTTTATTAGCTCCCAATACAGCTTAAGCGGATTAAGAAACTTAGTAGATTCTTACATCTCACCTAAAACAGGAATAGTTTTATCATTTCTTTATAATCATATGTCTGACTTGACCTGTGGCCCCTTTCATTAATAAATCCCCGACTTGCTCTTCCTGTGCAGTGTGGTTTAGTGCCAGGCTCCTGCAGAGGAATAGACTTCAACACTGATGGCACACATAGATATTGTGAAGACATAACTTGGTGTTCAATTTAAATACATCCATGATTTGGACCAGTGTTTCTCAATCCTGGTCCTCACCCCCCCTGTCCTGCATGTTTTAGGTGTTTCCCTTGTGCCACACACCTGAATTGTATCTCTGGGTGATTAACAGGCTTCTGCAGCACTTGATGGTCATGCAGTCATTTGAATCAGCTGTTCTGGAATAGAGGCACATCTAAAACATGCAGAGCAGGGGGGCTGAGGACCAGGGTTAAGAAACACTGATTTAGACCAATGTTTTACTTAGATAAGATCAAGCAAAAAATGCCAGGTCTAGACGTGGTCTGAGCTTTCATGCAGCTTAAACAACATGTAACGACCTGGGCGCTGGATGGCTCAGTTGGTGGAGTAAATGCACCGAGTGCAGAGACTGTATTCTTCCATACCAGGTTTAACTCCTGGCCTCTGGCCATTGGCTGCATGTTTTCTCCTTCTATATCCTCCCTATTTTAGGTCTTTTCATGGCTCAATAAAGGCTTGTGTCTAAAAAAGAAATAATGTAGACTGCAAAATTTAAAAGAATATAAGTTAGAAAGTTAGCTTCATTTTAATTAGTACAAATAAAATTGATCTTTTTTCAGTTGTAATAGTGTGATTAGCAGTGTACAGAAATGTTTTTTATTAATTTGAATTCCAAAAAATAGTAAAACATAGTATTTAATAAAAACAATTGTGAAATTGTGTTGGTTGGACATTAGGTGAATACAAAGATTTGTGCACATTTGTAATGCTACTGATGTTGCGACCCCTACAAACAATACCAAAGAGCAACTTGTTGTGGCAGCAATACCACAGCTGATTGGTTGAAAATGTATATTAACTGACTGCATGCATTGAAAGATTTAAGTTTTCTGAGAAAACAAAGTCTGCTCAGATTAGGTAGGTAAACGCCAAGGTATTTGTAAGACTCAAACACTTAAGTATTTTCTCCATCAATTGTAACAATCTGATGTTGAACTTTCTTTTTGACAAAGTTCATGATTATCTCCTTTTGAAACGGTCTTTGAGATATTGAGAACTGGTCTGTGGACCAATTGGTACCGGGCCGCGCAAGAAATAATTAAATATTTCTGTTTTAAGTATTATTTGAGTCTGGAAGATC
>NW_015116875.1:13819-15150 GCF_001443285.1 Poecilia latipinna | reverse complement strand
GTTCAGCCACACGGCTGGAGCAACACACCACACGAACCGATTCCAGTCACGAACATCGCAATTTCAGAAGAAAATCCACAAAACTCCCAATATAGTATTTGGAATTTGGAATAACCAAACACGGATGACTATGCAGAAGCAATAGTGACAGTTTGTGGAGTCATTTTAAGAGATAAAAGACGTAACAAAAAAAAAAGGCGGTGGATAAAAGACGCTCTATTTGCTGCACTATGATTTGGAGGCGAGTTATGTTTTTTCATAGTTAACATTTTTAACTGAACAAACATATATAATAATGACCTTTACAATAACAAAGATTTCCACATATCATCTCCGATATCCACCGAGCTCTCACTTTCACGATATGTCAGCTGTTTAGGATTCCTCTCTGTTCTTATATCACCGCGCTTTCTGATTGGCTACCTGTCACATTCAACAGGTTGTATTCTCTTCCCAGTCAGGGAAAACCCCACAGGCTGCGATAAAAGGGCCAAGACAACCCAAATTGGGTATATTCAGGCTTTAGTGGGAACACCGACATGGAGAAGCCTTATCTCACGGTCCCCCCCGGCCGCAGCAAAACTGCCAAGTCTTGACTGGTCCGCGGTAATAAAAAGTTTGGGGCCCACTGATTTAAACCATTTTATCTATATGAGATTGTTTATTTGACTAAATTATGTTTTGTGAACAGAGTATTATCTATTTTGTTTTGCTTTCGTTGCACACTTTCCTGTTCAAACACAACACCAGCCTGTTCCTTAAAGGAAGACAGAGCTCAGCTAGCTGGAAAACTCAACATAAAACACTGGGTCAAATTTGGTGCAACAGTGCATTCACTCATGAGAGTAAATTGCTGGAATTTAAATGGCATTAGAAAATCATGAATTAGGCTTTAGAGCAGTGGTTCTTAACCTTTTTTGAGGTACTGAACCCACCAGTTTCATATGTGCATTCACTGAACCCTTTTGTAGTGATAAATAAAATATTATTTTAACCCCCCCCAAATTCAAGACATAGTCAAGATCACCAGTGTTGTAGTACTCGAGATCGGTCTTGGTCTCGAGATCATTTATTGATGATCTCGGTCTTGTCTCGGTCTCGGGCGCTGAGGACTCTGCAATTTATTTCAAGACCAGTTGAGACCGCAACTGTGAAAATATCACTAAGCTTACAGCATACTGTCAGTTTTATTTGTTAACATCTTTGTTTTCAGTGGATGCAAAACGCACCGATTAAAATCCAACCAATAACGTGACTTGCCAAATACGTGTTTCTGTTTCTTTCCCCTCCCCCTCCCCACCTTTCACTCGCATGCAGCGCTCTGAGACAGG
>NW_015116875.1:6579-8685 GCF_001443285.1 Poecilia latipinna | reverse complement strand
ATGTAGCGCGGGCTGCTGATCTTGGTCTTGACTTGGTCTTGACTTGGTCTCGGACCCTAAAAGTCTTGGTCTTGTCTCGGTCTCAATACACTCTGGTCTTGGTCTTGTCTTGGTCTCGGGTTAGGTGGTCTTGACCACAACACTGAAGATCACTAAGTCTTCTTAAAAGGTAGAGCCTCTCAGAACAGTTCTTCAAAATATAGTCAGTGTTTTCAGCAAAGTTGAGCTGTCTGTCCAGGAACAACCCAAGGTATTTAAAATTTGCCACAGTTTCAACAGGTTGGCCTTCGAGAGAAACTGGAACCACTTTAAGGTCTTGTTTAGATCATTTAATTAGCTCTACATTATTAAGATAATGAAAATTTAATAATAAATAATAAAGACTTTGCGGTATTCTGATTTAGTAATGTTATGATATTAGTTGTGTTACCACCCCCCCAGCACTAGAGGCAGTATCAACCCCGAAAAGATGCGACTAAGGAGCAGATTTAGAAGTCCACTGAAAGCTACAGAATTTGGTAAAAATGGTGAGCTTTGCTGAAGTAATTAAAGACACAAGTTCAAATCCACGCTTAGAGTGAAACTCCTTCAATCAGTGTTCCTCTGCAGCAAGTGATGGCAAAGCGGGGCATCATCACGACTTTACATAAGTGTCTCTTTACCTCCGCGGCAGAAGCTCCGCTGAACCCCTGAGACCGACTCATCGAACCCCTGGGGTTCGATCGAACCCAGGTTAAGAACCACTGCTTTAGAGCGATATATGAAGATATCACCCAGCCATCTTCATCTTTTTTTGCCTTGGTGCGGCATGTACTTCAAACTCTTTATTTGTTTGTTTCCCTTCTTTCTGGACAATGCTTAGTAACTTAATACTTTATAAACTCATAAGTTTATTATGAGTTAATAAACCCATAAAGAGTATGTTTAAATACCAAAATTCTTATTTTGTTTTCAGTAAATCATATTTATATTCCAAAACTGTTTACCTCTGTGATTAAATTGGACTGAGCAAAAAAAAAAAAAAGGTTTTTAGTCTTCTTGGTATTGTATGGGGTCTAAAAACACATTTATAACAAATATATTACTTTCATTCATACTTCATTAATGCAACTACTAAATGTATTGTATGCTTTATGTGTGGACCCCTTGAAGACAAATAACTAAGTACAGCAGTGTGTTTTCAAATTGTTTGGATCTCAAACTCTTGCTGTTTTGATCTTTTTAAATGTGTTTCCTTCTGCTTTTATGGCTGTGTTCGTCAGAACAATGCAAGCATCCATTGCGTGTGTGCGTACGTGTGTGGGGGGCCGAGGGAGGTGGCATAGAAAGAAGGATAGTCGGCTTTGTGGATTGGGGCTGATAAATGTAGTGTGGAAAGAGCTGCAGTCAGTGCTGTGGAGTCAATGAGCCCTGAGCCAATGGGAGAAGCTACAAGAGAAAACTCCCAAGTACCTTAGCATCCACTGAGCGTTGCTGGAGGGTGCTGCACTTTCTACTCATCCTGCTCCTACTTACTCTCAGTGCAGCTGGCACACCTAAGCTCATTAGTTTTGTAGCTGTTAAGCATCCAATTGTTCTAGCATCTCTTAGGTAAAAGTCTGATTTTTCAAATTCTAGATGGTGGATGGATGTTTCAATGAGTAGTCAAGTTAATTTTTCAAAGTAACTATGCCATTCCTGGTAATAAATTAAGTACACTATATATCATACGTTTTATGATCTCAAGGTGGGAAACTGCCCCAAAAAACATATTTCCTCTTCAGCAAAATGACTTTAGTCAAGTAACATGACTTTCTTTATCATTTGCCTCACAACTAGCAGACAAATACTCTGGTAGCACACATAAGCTAGCTACCAGATTCTGATATATTTTATTGGTCAAAAATACATTTTCATATGTTGACTGGCAATTGAACTGGTTCTGTCTCTTTCTAAAACCTTAAGTAAAAAACAGCTGGTAAAATGGGACTCAGCAGTTTTGATCTCAATACAGAAGTTTGACCAACAAAAAGAAAATCTAAAAAGAAAATCTTTGTTCTTCTTCAACAACTCTGTATATCAGTGCAACAGTTTGCCCACAAAAATAAATAAAAATGATACTTTTCA
>NW_015116875.1:477-863 GCF_001443285.1 Poecilia latipinna | reverse complement strand
GTAAAGACGTTTATTTTAGAGCCAAACGGGAAAACAAAATCCACTGACAGGTCACTATAGAGAAACATTTCACTATATAAATGTGCAGAACACTAGCAGGGTATTCTACTGCAGCTGATGACCTAATCATAACCTGACCACTATAAATAGTGTGGACATAATGAAAAAATATTGAAAAGCTTAAAAAAAAAAAAAAAAAGTCAACCTGACATCAGTCCTCATCAGTTCTCCTTTCTGGCTATAATTATATTTTCCATACTATAGACCAGTGGTCCCCAACCCCCGGTTTGTGGACCAGCACCGGTCCATGGACCAATTGGTACCGGGCCGCGCAAGAAATAATTAAATATTTTCATTTTATGTATTGAGTCTGGAGGATGTTTTAT
>NW_015116875.1:0-285 GCF_001443285.1 Poecilia latipinna | reverse complement strand
TCCACATATCATCTCCGATATCCACCGAGCTCTCACTTTCACGATATGTCAGCTGTTTAGGATTCCCCTCTGTTCTTACGTCACCGTGCTTTCTGATTGGCTACCTGTCACATTCAGCAGGTTGTATTCTCGTTCCCAGTCAGGGAAAACCCCACAGGCTGCGATAAAAAGGCCAACACAACGCAAATTGGGTATATTCAGGATTTAGCGGGAACACCAACATGCAGAAGCCTTATCTGATGGTTCACTCCCTCTGTGGTGCACAGTTAATCTCATAACTCTGGT
>NW_015116874.1:25618-27362 GCF_001443285.1 Poecilia latipinna | reverse complement strand
TGAGAACAAAATATGGAGACTCTCCTTCAGAGACCACTGAGTTAACACAGATCCTCCACCCAGCGATCTGATTGGCTGTTTTAGCTCCATTACTTTTATATCAGGTGTGTTTCTACTGTCTGACGTTTAGAGGTGGAATCATCCAGCCGTCATGTTGCTGTTTGCTGCCAGAGACCCTGCAGGTGATACAAGGATGGATCTGCCCTCTGTCTAATCTAATGAGTGTTTCTCATTTTAAACTGTTCTGAACCCACAGAGCTCTGCTGACCTCTGACCTCTGACCCAGGGCATCAAACTGCAGATTGTAATTATACAAATTAACACGTTTCATATAATATCTTCAAACTCTTATAAAACAGACATGAGCCGTTTCAATACCAAAACTTGTTACAGTCAGTATGTTCTGATTGGTTATAATGAACTAAAACATTTTCAGATGATTTTATGACTTATAGATGTAACACTACTGAAGTACAGAAGGACTAGATGGAATAAATCAGACTAAATTCGTCTGCTGGAGCCGTTGTCAGTAATCAATAAAAACAATGCAAAAGAACTGCTTTCAATGCCATGTATTTTAAAGAGAAAATTAAAGTGAACAATACAAGACAAACATACATAAAACCCTAAATAAATATACACAGTACTGCGGCAGATCCTTCATACATTTGTGCACAACTGGTCTTAAACTTCCCCGCTGGTCAGCACAATGTCTGACCGACACACATTCAAAAGTCCATGGTTGGATTATCCAGATATTTAAGATGACAATGTCCCAGCGCAAGTTGTTTCGGATGAAGAGATGAGTAATGGATTGTGTGCCTGAATGGTGAGATGGAGGGGGAAATGATACAGACCGTCAACCTCCTACCAGACCAGTATGGAGTGATTCTTAGCTTCTCCTGGCCCAGCCAGTTTTCAGAAGCTCACCATCCTTTAACCCTACAAAGGGTCACCTTGGCCACCACCAACATCCTAAAACAAAACAACATTGTGCTCACTACTCACCAATTCCATTAATAGTTGAGTGCATGACAGCTTCATGTCTCCAAACTCACTGGATTCTCAGATCTACATGATTTTTATATTAAAAGGTTAAAAAGTGCATAACAAAGAGATGAACTGATTGGAAACACCAACCTGCAGCTCCTTTGTCTCCAGCTGACTGAGGAAAGCTGGAGCAGGCCTGAATAACTACCTCAGGTGTGTCAATTGGTTGAATGCACTGTGTGACTGACTGTCACTCCAACCAATGGGGCAGCAAAGGCGGGACTAAGGGCAGTTTTTTTCCTCCCCCAGGTTACATAGACTATTAAGAATGTGATCAAATATAGAAACTACTGATTAGACTAGTTTTAATCAAATTGTTATCCTTATATCTAAGAAAATGTTCTACCATTTAAGTTATGTATTGATCAAACTATGAATCTAAATCGAGCCTAAACTCAGGACTAAAACAATCAGGATCCATCTAACATCTCAACATGAACTAAAGTTAAACATCATTAAAATTAGCGGAATGAAACTGATATTTCCAACAATACCATTTAGATACTAACTAGAAAACCATCTAGATACCAACTAGATGCCATCTAGACACTAACAAGATGCCAACTACATACTAACTAGATACCAACTAGATACCAACTACATACTAAGTAGATACTAACTAGACACTAACAAGATGCCAACTGCATACTAACTAGATACCAACTAGATACCAACTACATACTAAGTAGATACT
>NW_015116874.1:18998-20236 GCF_001443285.1 Poecilia latipinna | reverse complement strand
ACACTAACAAGATGCCAACTACATACTAACTAGATACCAACTAGATACCAACTACATACTAACTAGATACTAACTAGACACTAACAAGATACCAACTAGATACTAACTACATACTAACTAGATACCAACTAGATGCCAACTACACACTAACAAGATGCCAACTACATACTAACTAGATACCAACTAGATACCAACTACATACTAACTAGATATCAACTAGATACTAACTAAATACTAACTAGACACTAACAAGATACCAACTACATACTAACTAGATATCAACTAGATACTAACTAGACACTAACAAGATACCAACTAGATACTAACTACATACTAACTAGATACCAACTAGATACTAACTAGATACCAACTAGATACTAACTAGATCCTAACTAGATACCAATTACATACTAACTAGATACCAATTACATACTAACTAGATACCAACTAGACACTATCTAGATACCAACTACATACTAACTAGATGCCAACTACATACTAACTAGACACTAACAAGATACTAACTACATACTAACTAGATACCAACTACATACTAACTAGATACCAACTACATACTAACTAGATACCAGTTAGATACTAACTAGATACCAACTAGACACTAACTAGATACCAACTAGATACTAGATACCAGTTAGACACTAACTAGATACCAGTTAGACACTAACTAGATACTAACTAACCACCACAGAGTGAAAAACGACTGGTTCTGCTGGCTGTGATTTCAGTAACTTGTTACAAAGTAATCAGATTACTTTCTTCAGTAATCCAACACGTTGCCATTTCAAATCCAGTAATCAGATTACAGTTATTTCTCTAAGTCCCACTGCATTACTATTTTTGTCATTTTCTCTAATTTAATGTTTTTCCTCTGTCTTTGGGGTTTATTGCTGTTTCTGAATCACATGAACGGCATCAACTGAAAGTAACTAACATAGTAACTGGTAATGATCAGAGTTTAACCAGTAAACCTGCTCAGCCTGGTTGTCATGGCGTTGAGACGGGCCATCGGTGGAAATGTAAAAATTATTATATCTTGTCATTGTCTTCCATTATTTATACTACTTGGAGACATTTGATGCTACGATGCTAAGATACTACAATACTATGATGCTACGATACTATGATGCTACTACGATCCTATGATGCTACAATGCTATGATGCTACGATCCTATGATGCTACAATCCTATGATGCTACGATCCTATGATGCTACAATC
>NW_015116874.1:8516-13777 GCF_001443285.1 Poecilia latipinna | reverse complement strand
TTTTTAGTTTACATGACAGCAGCTTGTAAATATATTTATAGTCTTTAGTTTACCGTCTGCAATGTCGTTAGACAAGTTATTGTTTGGTGGTTAATCAGGACAAAATACATTTAAAATATTTTAGTTTAATTATACTGTAGTTAAATTGTGCTAAATGGAGCAAGTTGGCAGCGATACTATTTGAGATTGAAGCTGTGATAGCGGATTAATATTAATGTATATTAATCATATCCCATAATTTCAGGGACAGATTATGGCTGCTGATAACAGACATACATCAGATTAATGCATTAAATAGGGTTGCAGTGATCTGTATTTGTCTGTTTAGTTTAATTTCAATAAAAACCTGCTTCATCTCTGGTACTGTTTAATTCTTACAGACACATCTGAATGTAAAATATTTTTATAAAGGTGGGATATTCTGATGTAGAGTCTTAATGCATCGTTATGAGCTCCCATACATTTAATGGGTAGGATATTCTGATGGAGTTTTGGTAAAAGTCATGTGTATTTAATGAAGGTAGGATATTTTAATACAGGGCTGTAGTGAACCTACATGTAGCAGCTTTACACATTAAATCACATTAAGCCCTTACCCTCCTTATGAAGGAGTTCAGTTCATTAAAACAAGCTGGTTCTGTAAACGGGGATTCTGGTTTTCAAAAGTTTTCATCGTTCACATATTTTTTCAAATGTTACGTATCACTGCTATGCTTCACATACAGAATGATTTCTGATTAATATATTATAGTATTGAGTTTTTAATAATTGCCACAGTTTTGGTTGCCTGATTATTTCCCCCCCCAAAGGTTTTGTTGGCTCCTGTGGCCTTTATTTGAAAGTAGTTTGACAGGAAGGAGGGGAAGACATGCAGCAGATGTCACCAGGCCGGGAATCGAACCTGTGACCACTGGCATGAGGACTAAGGCCTCCATACGTGGTTCTGCTTTGTCCCTGCACCACCACAGAGCCCCGGTTGTCTGATTTTTATGGGACGAGTTTTCCTGATGTCCAAACATCATCTCTGCCTCATTAAGAGGACAAATCATTTGATTTGGTGCCGTTTGATGCAAAAATGAAATAGAATAGAAATAAAAACCTAGAACCAGGATCCTGTGCGACTAAGAGCCAAAGTAAAGTTCAGAGATGAAGCCGAGGCGCCGGCAGAGCGATTGGTGCTGCTGCCTGTTCAATGGATCAGCTATAGAAACTATAAACCCATTTATCTCATTCTGCCAGTAAAACACTGCAGTAAAGACGCCTACAGTCCAGCTTAGTTTCAAAATGGGATTTAATTTAAATATATTCTATAAATATAATCAAACACTGAACCTGGCTGTGGTTAGGGAGAGCCTGAGGTAGTCAGTGAAGTAAACTACTTTTTCAAAGTAACTGTCATTACTGTCTGTTGGAGCCTGAACCCTTTGCTAGCATGCTAACATGTTAGCAGCAGCTGTACTGGTTCTACTGGTTCTAACCTCTCACCAGTAGCAGCTGGTTCCTCCCAGTCCGACCAGCAGCTGCCCTGATCTGGGGTAAACTCTAACAGGTTTTAATGTTATGAAACTTTATTAATAACTTTAATCTTAGTCCTGTGGTACAGGCTGCAGGTAACTTCAGTAAAACATCGTTTTAGATGATTTTTAGTTTCTGTGACGGGAATAAACCTGAACTAAATCAGGTTATGGTACATGGTGGTGTTCTGGTAGTGATTTGGGTTTCTCTGTTCTGTGGCGTCTCCTGTCGGCCCTGGATCAGTTTCACCTGGTTGTCTCTATTTAAACCCACCTGTGCTCCTTGTCTGGTTCTGGTTCTGGTCTGACCATCATGTCTGACCGTCTGTCTGCCATTTGGGTTCGTTACACCAGTTGCTACCGGCTCTGAGGTTTTTGGTTCCTGCCCATCTGAGCTGCTGGACTTTGGATCGTTGTTTGTTAAATTCATCACTTCATTCTCACAGCGTCTCCTCATCCCCTCACCACATATCATGACAGTTCTGTCATCTGGATTATCATCTGGTTCAGTTTAACCTCTGAATAATCTCATGTTCTGGTCCAGAACCAGCAGAACCTTCAACCTGTCTGACCGGGTCAGAGGTTCTGGTTCCTTCAGCTGACCTCTGACCCTGATGGACACCGCTCTGCCTTACCTGTCTGACCTCTGTGTCCCCAGCTGACCTCTCCATCCCCCCAGTGGATGAACCGTCTCGTCTTCCTGCCTCACTGGAACTACATCCCCCATGATGCCTTGGGGCAGGACCAGGACAGAGGACACCTGGAGCTGATTGGCTCTCCTGACCTGCTGGGACCCAGAGCTGAGCTGGGATTGGCTACTGGGCCAGGAGGGGCGGGGCCTGAAGAAGGGGCGGGGCCTGATGGAGCGCTGAGCGTCAGAGAGGCTGCAGGTGTTCTGAGGACCAGGTGGGTCACCTGACCTCTGACTGGACCAGAACCAGTTAGAACTGGAACCAGTTAAATATTAATTTCCTCCAGTTTGTTAATTAATTTTCTGTTTAATGTTTTTTCTGATCGGTGATGATCAAAGAACAGAAACTGCAACAGAGGAATAAAAACAAAGATCTGATGATTATAGTTTATATCATTTGTATTTTATACAAATCAATTTGATTAATTATAGTTTATCTATTTTAGATAAAATGATCATTTTTACTGGTTATCATATTTATACTGTGGATATTTCATAGATGCATTGATCAAATGTTTTAGTGATCAGTAACCATTAAAACCAGTCAGCAGCTGTACCAGCTGCTCAGCGCCCCCTGCAGGTCACATCATGCTACTGCAGCCTGGTTACTAATTATTACCTGAAATAAAACATTTTATTGATGTTTTTATTGTTTAACTGGAAATAGATCAGTTACACTTTATCTAGCCAGAGTTACAAATAAAAAAAATCAGCTAATAAAATACATAAATAATAATAACTGATTGATTACATTTATTTTAGGGTTCAGGTGGTTTTTAGGAAACATAAATAAAAACTATTTTTATTAAATCCAGTTTAATTCAGAATAAATGATTTATTAATAATCTCAGCTGGTTCTGCTGCTCTGATCAACCTCCAGAAAAAACTGATCAGATTCCCCTCATAAAATATCAGATCAATTATTATTGGATGGTTTAATAATCATAACAGCTGCAGCAGCAAATCTCTGCATATTGATCATTGATCAGTTCAGCTCCAGGTCGTTTGTTTCTGGATAAACTCTGACTTGATTCTTTAATTTGTTGTTTATTTCTGTCAGAATTATGGATCAAATAATAACTGATAATTTAGGCTGAGTTCACACTGCAGCCTGAAGTGACCCTAACCTGATTTTTTGTCAAATCGGACGTTTTTTGCCGGGGCCGTTCACACTGCCAGTAAATGCGACCTATATGCGTTCTGCAGTCTGAACGGGCAAACCACCTGAAAGTGTCCCGCATGCGCAGTAGAGGGCGCCATAGCGTCAGCGTTCTCATGGAGGCTAACGGTGGAGCTTTGCTTACATATTTGAAGTTGTTGTCCAACCGGAGCAGCATATTAACAACTTAATCCTCATATAATCCGTCATGGTTGTTGTTTTGCTTCCCACTTGCGTGTATCAGGAAGCAGAATAGTGAGATTTGTAGAGAATCAGTGACGTTCAGTTCGGATGAATGCGACCTGGACGTTAGGTCGCATTAGAATTGGATATGTATCAGATATGGGTCACATTCGAAAAAGAATCCAACCTGTGCTGTTCACACTGCCATGAAAAGATCAGATACAGGTCGCATTACGTCAAAAAAAAAAGAAAAAAGAAAATCGGAATTGGGTCACTTTAGGCTGCAGTGTGAACGAAGCCTTATTAGAACTTTGATTTAAATTAAACTTAAATTGATCTGATCCAACAAGATCAAAGAGAAAATAATAATTGAATGTCCTCTATTGATTAATGGGACTAAAACTCACCAAAGTCACCACAGATGTTCCAGTTATGATAATTAATTACAGATTTAGGCCCAAAATTAACTTCAATATTTTCTCACAGGTAAAAAAAAAACAACAAAAATTGAACTATCAGGTTATTGGTTATCAGTGAACAGGTCAATCAGGTTCAGATCAATAACTGATCAGGACCCTGGATCTTCCCTGATCAGTCTGTCCAGGTGGATTCTACCTGTTCTCCTCCTCTTCATCATCAGCTTCATCAGTGGATAGATGTTATTAAAGCTGGTTCTGGTTCTGGTTCTAACCAGCCTCTCTGCCACTGTCCCCTCTCTGTCTCAGGGTCAGAGGTCAGCGGGTGTCTGTGTGGGGTCGGGTGGGCTCGGTGCGCCCCTTGCTGGAGGTTTCAGGAAGCTTCTTCTTCTTCTTCTGTCTGGAGGACCAACAGCAGACGGTTCCGGTTCTGGTGAAGGTAGGCGACCCGATCCGGTGGGCCGGTACTGGGAGCGGGTTCTGGTGGAGATCAGAACCAGTAGAACCATCATGAGAATCATCAGCACCAGTTCTGTGTTCTGGTACCAGAACCCGACCCAGCAGAACCAGTAGATCTACTGATGATGATGATGTCGTCTGGCTCCTTCCTCCTCTGAGGGGTTAGGCTGTAAGAATTAATGGGAGTCAATGTGATGAAAACACAACTGGAAAAAGAAAAGCAAAACTATTCGAATGGATCAGGAAACAACTAAAATGGCAAAGGCTCAACCAATGATCAGCCAATGATCAGCCAAAGGGCCACAGACAGTTTGTCAGACGTCCTGCAAACTGAATTCAAGTCACAGTGAAGACCATAAAGCACGGTGGTTCAAGCATCATGATATGGGATGTTTCTCTTGGTGTTGCTCCTGTTTATCACATACCAGGGATCATGGACCAGTTTGAGTAAAACTGGAAGAACTCATGTTCCTGTATGTTGAAGAGGAAATGTTCTGGAAATGTTTGTTTCAACAAGACGACGACCCGAACACCCAGCAGGCAGCAAAACCCTCAGACACACAGGAAGTGATGGAGAGGGCAGCTCAGCCTCTGGACCTTCATCTGTAGAAAACCTGACATAAAACATGATGTTCATGAGGCAAAACCAAGAAAAACAGAGGACCTGAGGAACATGGTGCAGCAGAACCTGCTGACCGGCACCAGAATCTGGTCAACTCCATGGACCCCTTCCATCCATCCATCCATTCATTAGGAGGTGTGAATGTTTTGGTCACCAGTCTGTCACAAACTGTGTTTATGCAACTAAATATTAGTTTATGATTCTCAGGAGAGATGAA
>NW_015116874.1:0-4862 GCF_001443285.1 Poecilia latipinna | reverse complement strand
CTGCTGACCGGCACCAGAATCTGGTCAACTCCATGGACCCCTTCCATCCATCCATCCATCCATCCATCCATCCATCCATCCATCCATCATTCCATCCATCCATCCATCCATCCATTCATTCATTCATTCATTCATTAGGAGGTGTGAATGTTTTGGTCACCAGTCTGTCACAAACTGTGTTTATGCAACTAAATATTAGTTTATGATTCTCAGGAGAGATGAAGCTTTCAGCATTTATTAGTTTGTTTTTGAGTTTGTAAAGAAATATCAACACTGCTGTTTTTAAACACTGTATTTCTTGACTTTCTGTAAAATATTCTGATATTCAATTAATTTTTCTTTTTGGCTTTGAAATAAAATGTGCAGTGACTCCACTGTATTTGTGTTCATAAAATAACATTTATTTGAAGAATTTTGAGGTTTACTCACCTTTATAAACACTATTATGAACATAACTGAATATATGTGTGTGTATCTCTGTACACGTGTGTGTGTCTCTGTGTGTGTGCAGGGCAGCAGGCTGTGGTGGGCCCAGTGTGTGTGTGTTGGTGTCTCAGTGTGTGTTACGGCTCTCAGAGTGTGTGTTCTCAGAGGATGGAGAGGAAACAGCGTGTTGTGTGTGACTGACCGCTCAGAGATGCACACCGGATACACACACTCTGAGGCTACACACACACAGGGACACACACACCCAGAGGACCCGGAGCCCCTCCCCCTCTCTGGCCCCGCCCACTCTGACCAAGTGCTGATGGACCTGGAGGAGGCGGAGCCTGAGGAGCTTCCTGTCCAATCAGGAGGGAGAATTAAACACTCCAGCGTCATCAGCTACCAGGTAGGAGGCCTCTGTGATTGGCTGTTTTTATCTAGGAGGTTTCTGATTGGCTTTTGTTATCTAGGAGGCCTCTGATTGGTTTTTAGTATAATATTAAAGATAACTTTCATATTTTTTTCCATCTGCCAACTCCAGTGTGAACCTGTTCATCTTAGAGCAGGAGATGCCAAATGTAGCGCTGATTTCAGATGCTGTGACTTCCTGTAAAATCAACACAATTTCACATCGTTGATGTGAGGAGCGGCCATATTGAACTGCTAATGGAGGAGCGGCCATATTGAACTGCTAATGGAGGAGCGGCCATATTGAACTGCTAATGGAGGAGCGGCCATATTGAACTGCTAATGGGAGGAGCGGCCATATGAAGTCGGCCTTGTAAATGGTAACTGGGTCAGTTGGAGCTGCACCCAGTTTCCCACTGGGAGATCTGACTTGTGTTCCTGGGGATTGGGATTAGGTCATGAGTCAGTCAGAATCTCCCTGTTCCCACTTGAACGCAGCATCATGTCTGTCTGTCTGCACCGGTTGTTTCTACTGTGGGACCCCAGAGGTCATGAACGAACGAATGTATAAAAATTAACTTTGTGTCAAAGTTTACATAAATATTCTCAAACTTTTTCCCTGCTGTGAAAATGTGCAGCAGCCAAACAAACTTTATCTGTGAACAATAATAAACTACAAAGAGTCAAAACTCACATAAATCCACTGATTCAGTTATTTAGACCAGGAATCAAACCTGATGTCTGTTCATGATTTTAATATTTTATTGTTTAAACGATGAAACTGAACCACATTTATCCTCAGACAATAACCTGAAAAATAAATAAACTAAAGGAAGGTAAAACTTCACTCCAATGTAAATAATAACTTCCTCAGTTTGTCTCATGAAGATGTAACTCATCGTCTGAAAGCATCTGAGGCTCATTTCATTCTGACTGGAGAGAAAACAGGCTGATCAGCAGATGGATCCACCAGGTTCGGTTCTGATCAGGAGACGATCAGGTCCATCAGCAGCTGATCCAGGTGAGCCGCTACCTGAGGAGCTTTGGCTCTGATGGAGAACATCTGAGGGATTCAGAGGAGGATTGATCACAGATCAGATCCATCTGATGGTCGATCAGCGTTTAGATTCATCCTGGAGCTCTGAGCAGAACTTAGAGCGGTACCAGCGGTACCGGTACCGGTCCAGCTGCAGCCGTCCTCCAGTGGAGCCGCCCGCTTTGTGAAAGCGCCTTATGGACAGAAAGCATCTCTACTCTGTGAATGCAGCTCCTGCTGCTGATTCCTGTCTGCAGAGCAAACGTCCACATTCAGAACCTCTCTGGTCTGTAGACCGGCTGGAGGCTCTGCTGCAGCAGCAGGTCCGACCCAGACAGCTTTACTGGTTACTGTGGAGGGGTTTCTTAAATTGTTTTTATGAGGCGACACTCTGTCCTGAAAGCACCTTTTAAATAACGTAATTATGATTAATATAAATACCATTCTGCTACCAGCCAGGACCGTTGCCATGGTTACTGCTTGGCAGCAGACTTCCAGGTATTTATACTAATTTACATTAATATGTGTTTATGGAGGCGACAGGCGGAGCAACAGCTGCTGGTTCCTGTAAATCAGGGTTAATAAAGGAAAGGTGCGAAGACCCCTTATGATGCACAAGAACTTTGGACTTAGTGTTTCCTCGCCCGGACGCGGGTCACCGGGGCCCCCCTCTGGAGCCAGGCCTGGAGGTGGGGCACGATGGTGAGCGCCTAGTGGCCTGGCTTTTACCCACGGAGCCCGGCCGGGCTCAGCCCGAAGAGGAGACATGGGTCCCCCTTCCAACGGGCTCACCACCTGTCGGAGGGGCCAAAGGGGTCGGGTGCAATGTGTTATGGGCGGCAGCCAAGGGAGGGGACCCTGGCGGTCTGATTCTCGGCTGCAGAAGCTGGCTCTTGGGACGTGGAACATCACCTCTCTGGTGGGGAAGGAACCGGAGCCGGTGTGCGAGGCTGAGAGGTTCTGACTAGAAATAGTCGGCCTCGCCTCGACGCATGGCTCTGGTTCTGGAACCAGTCTCCTTGAGAGGGGCTGGACGTACTTCCACTCTGGAGGTGCCCAAGGAGAGAGGCGCCGGGCAGGAGTGGGCATACTTGTTGCCCCCCATCTTGGCGCCTGTACGTTGGGGTTTACCCTGGTGAACGACAGGGTAGCCTCCCTCCGCCTACGGGTGGGGGGACGGGTTCTCATTGTTGTCTGTGCTTACGGGCCGAACAGCAGTTCAGATTACCCACCCTTCTTACAGTCCTTAGAGGGGGTACTGGAGAGTGCCCCTCCTGGGGACTCCCTTGTTCTGCTGGGGGACTTTAATGCTCACGTGGGCAATGACAGTGAGACCTGGAGGGGCGTGGTTGGGAGGAACGCCCCTCCGATCTGAACTCGAGTGATGTTCTGTTGTTGGACTTCTGTGCTCGTCACGGATTGTCCATCATGAACACCATGTTCAGGCATAAGGGTGTCCATATGTGCACTTGGCACCAGGACACCCTAGGCCACAGTTTGATGATCGACTTTGTCATCATTTCATCGGATCTGCGGCCGAATGTCTTGGACACTCGGGTGAAGAGAGGTGCGGCGCTGTCCACTGACCACTACCTGGTGGTGAGTTGGCTCCGGTGGTGGGAGGAAGCCGGTCAGACCTGGCAGGCCCAAACGTGTAGTGAGGGTCTGCTGGGAATGTCTGGCGGAGTCCCCTGTGAGATGGAGCTTCAACTCCCATCTCCGGCAGAACTTCGAACACGTTCCGAGGGAGGCAGGAGACATTGAGTCTGAGTGGACCATGTTCCGTGCCTCCATTGCCGAGGCGGCTTATCGGAGTTGCGGCCGCAGGGTTGTTGGTGCCTGTCGCGGCGGCAACCCTCGAACCCGTTGGTGGACACCTTCGGTGAGGGATGCTGTCAAGCTGAAGAAGGAGTCCTATCAGGCCTTTTTGGCCTGTGGGACTCCAGAAGCAGCTGGTGGGTACCGACGGGCGAAGCGGCACGCGGCTCGGGTGGCCACTGAGGCAAAAACTGGGGCGTGGGAGGAGTTTGGAGAGGCCATGGAGAAAGACTTCCGCATGGCTTTGAGGCGATTCTGGGCCACCATCTGGCGTCTCAGGAGGGGGAAGCAGTGCAGCACCAACATTGTTTATAGTGGGGATGGTGTGCTGCTGACCTCGACTCAGGACGTTGTGGGCCAGTGGCGGAATACTTCGAAGACCTCCTCAATCCCACCAACATGCCTTCTGTTGATGAAGCTGAGCCTGGTGTCTCTGGGTCGGGCTCTCCAATCTCTGGGGACGAGGTCGCCGAGGTGGTCAAAAAGCTCCTCGGTGGCAGGGCCCCGGGGGTGGATGAGATCTGCCCGGAGTTCCTTAAGGCTCTGGATGTTGTAGGGTTGTGTTGGCTCACGCGACTCTGCCATATCGCATGGACATCGGGGGCAGTTCCCCTGGATTGGCAGACTGGGGTGGTGGTCCCCCTGTTCAAAAAGGGGGACCAGAGGTGTGCTCCAATTACAGGGGGGTCACACTCTTAAGCCTCCCTGGTAAGGTCTATTCAGGGGTTCTGGAGAGGAAGGTCCGTCGGATAGTCGAACCACGGATTCAGGAAGAGCAGTGTGGTTTTTGTCCTGGTCGTGGAACACTGGACCAGCTCTACGCCCTCCACAGGGTCCTGGAGGGTGCATGGGAGTTCGCCCAACCGGTCTACATGTGTTTTGTGGACTTGGAGAAGGCGTTCGACCGTGTCCCCAGGGGGCCTTTGTGGGGGGTTCTCCGGGAGTATGGGGTACCGGGCCCTTTGATACGGGCTGTCAGGTCCCTGTACGACCGGTGTCAGAGTCTGGTCCGCATTGCCGGCAGTAAGTCGGGCTCGTTTCCGTTGAGAGTTGGACTCCGCCAAGGCAGCCCTTTGTCACCGATTCTGTTCACTACTTTCATGGACAGAATTTCTAGACCAGCCGAGGTGTTGAGGGGATCCGTTTTGGTGGCCTTAGGATCGCGTCTCTGCTT
>NW_015116873.1:53557-54031 GCF_001443285.1 Poecilia latipinna | reverse complement strand
CAATGTTCTGCTAGCGCATACAGTGAAGTAACAAAGGCATCTACGGTTTCATGCTCCTCTTGTTTGCGCATGTTAAACCTGGCTCGCTCATAAATGACATTTTTCTTGACAACGAAGAAGGCTTGGAAACCATCACGAACTCCTTGATACGTGTCTCTGTCAGCGTCTGGTAACGCTAATCCCCGCAGAACATCATCCGCTTCGTCTCCCATGCAATAAATAAGCGTATTAACTTGATTCTCCTCCGAACTAGAGTTCAAGTTACTTGCCAGACGAAACCGTTCGAATCGTCGTATCCACTTGGCCCACTCCTGCGGCTTTGTGAAGTTGAAAGACTCTGGCGGCTGGATGCTGAACGTTGCAGACGGACCAACAGAACCAACTCTCTGTACGTCGTCCTCAGCCATGTCTCCAGTAGCCGAATGAAGTTGCAGCCTCACGATGATTTACAGCACTCCTGACACCATGTCGTGT
>NW_015116873.1:44754-50105 GCF_001443285.1 Poecilia latipinna | reverse complement strand
CTGCCAGCATGGGCATCCACATAGCAATCAGCGTCACCTGGACTACCTGAGCCTGGCGCTCTTTCATGATGTCATCATAGGTGGCCATTTGTAGTTTTTAACCATGCATAACATTAACACCACAAATCCCGTGCTGTGCATTTGTGAATCTTTTGCATTTGTGGATCTCGTGCTGTGCATTTGTGAATCTTTTGCATTTGTGGATCTCGCGCTGTGCATTTGTGAATCTTGTGTTGTGCATTTGTGAATTATGAGACTGTTTTAGCTCCATAAAAGATGGATTCCTCTTGCCTTGTGTTAATGATCCAGACTGTAGTTGGAGATGTTATAATGATATGAGGATAGATTCTTGGCACGAATGGTGTTCCCTAAAACCAACTAAGTGTTTTTCTAACTCCCTAGACTATCTGGATATTACTGCTGATGATGTTTATTCATTTATGATCAGAAGTGCAATCAAAGTAAAATCCTATTAAGATCCATTCTGACTGTATTCCCAGATTTTTGTTTTACATGGGCTAATTTTCATAATTAGGTTCGGCTGTAATCACAGTATGAAAAAACTAGCAAAGAGTCACCTTCCCAAGTAAAGTGTTGTGCATTTCTTTAATTCTCAGCATTTATAGAGAAATGGACTTTCCATTTCAACACCTTCCAACATTTGGAAAGGCATTTGTATTCATGAAGTGGATGTGACATTCAAAAAGCACTTCAGAGGTTAAAATTAAAAAATGACACGTTTGTTTTATGGTATGGCATTCAAAGCTACTCTGCAAAAACAACAAAAAAATCTCCATATTGAGGTATTGGCATAGGTGGGAAAACAGGCAAAAGGTGACACGCATAAGAAATCAAGTGTGTGTTTTATGTGTGTGTTTTCTGGAAATATGCCACTCCAAACTTAACTTTACAGCTTGTTTTTTTTTTTTGTCAGCTTTGCTTCGCTCTCACTCGGAGCTTCGACTTGTCTTCTTGTTGTGAGAACTTTTCCTCCACAAAGACGGGGTGCGCAGCGTACATTCGCATAAACACAAAGGGGAAGGTGAGACTTTGTAGGGTTGTTGGCGTGAACATGACAACAGACAGAACTTATCAAGAGGTTGTCTCTCGCAGGCCAGTGAGATTATTCAAATGTGGCAGCGGGTAAAATTTGCATTTTCACGAGAAGTCTGTTTCCTCTTTCAGTGAGAGCCCACAGATGTTATGGCTTCACAAGCATCTCGTTCCGTTTGTCCCGGCTCGGAATGTGGACCCCGTCCTCTGTTTGTGCGTTTGCTCCAGTTGCATTATTCAACACACAACACTGATTCATTTCTTCTTTCCCTGCCTGAATAACCAAACTTGCGCTTGGTTTTTCCATCTATATTTCTCATCTACATTATTTTTCCTTCACTCCCCCCACTAACTAACCCATCATCCACTCCTTCTTTTTCAGTATCATATCCCCTTTAGGTATAAATGGAATAACAGAGGAAGAAATCAAGCCTTTGATTCTCTCTCCTACTGTGCTCTTCCCTCTAAATTTAACTTTTGTTTATTTCTGTCCCCTCTCTGATGGCTCTCACTGAATTTTGCACCTCTGTCAATACTTCAAAGACAATGACGGAAGTTTCAATAGGATAAAACTAATCCTCACAAAGCCAAGGCTTCCTTTGCCATGAAGGTAAATATTTACTTTGCCTAAAGTGACTTGGCTGTTCATGAAATAAATTTGTTTTAACACAAAAGCAGTATTACTTAAATTTTTGAGTTAGTAATTAAGCACAATTAAGACAAAGAAGAAAGGTCTTTGTTAAACCAAGGCAGTACAACACTGACTGGGTATTAAAAATATTAAAATAGACTGATATAATTGACAGAACATTTTTCTTGTTGACCGCCTATGCCCCAAAATGCCTGTGCATGCCACTGTTGATTTAGTTGGGCATTAACTCTGATGAACTGGAATCTCCTTAGACATGGTCCGACAAAGACAAAAGTCTTTACTGTCAGTAGATAATTTCGAAACTAGAGGAATAATTAGGTTTTTTTTTTAAATCATCTCAAGTAGAATAACTGTCAGAAAGCTGAACGACCACACATGTTGGTTTGAACCACTCAAAACTCATACTGATCTAAAGTTAGTCTCACCACAGTCACCTTTAAAGAGCTGTTTGCTAAGCCTCACTGTACTCAATTCCTTAATTGCTCTTTTGACAATTAATGTCTATGATATAAAAAAGTAATATTTCACATAGTAAAATCAAATTAAGGACTTTATTTCTTTCATTGAGAGACAGGCTCCAAACCAGTAGATAGAAACATGTCTAACTCGCATTTTCTTTTTTGAGAAATTTTAAAAGCTTGCTCAAAATTGGCATAATAACTGAAAAGAAATAGCAAGTAATGGACAAACACAGGATATGCTGAAAAATTGCAGTGTAGAAGATAACCAACAGCTCCAAAAGAAGGTTGTACTTCTGCTGTTGCAACAGGAAGTACGGTCTCTACTGGACCTTCATGCTAACGGAATCTGTATGTGAGGACAACCTCAGGTCTGGAAATAGGGATTGTCCTAGGACCTGGAAATGATCCACAGTACACAGTGTTGTTGAGGATGGAGAGGGGAAGGAATGTGTGGGGTGTTTCCCAGAAGTCCACAATCATTTCCAGTCTTTTCCAGCAGTTTAAGCTCCGGGTGGTTCTGAGCACACCAGTGGACTATCCGATCAACCTCCTGTTGGTCCTGGATCAGACTGCATTTGCAAATATGTACAAAGCTTTGTCAATATTCTTCTAATGTTGAAAAATAACACAATTCCCATTAAATAAGAAATGCAATTAAAATCACTCATGACCAAGTCTGTTCATGCAATAAGTCGCTAAAAAACATTCTGCACCATGATCCTTTGAAATGTCAAATTGCACAATTATATGGTCAATGGAATCACACTTGTTCAGGACTTTCAAAGATGGAATGACTGAGGTGTTGTCACTTCTGTACCGATTGAACAGGAATGGGAAGATGACAAGGTGTAGATAAGGTCAATAAGGTCACTCAGTAAGATCATGCTTGGTGCCCTTACTGAGTGTGATTGGTTAGCCTCACACTCAGACCATATTGGGATGATGTTGCTCCTGAAAGCAGTATTTTTCTTCTCTCTTAGGCAGTTTTCTCAGGAGGGAGGGAGAGAGAGAGAGAGATTTTTAAAAACTAATTTATTCACTCAGTTGTGATCCATAGGAACAATGAACAACTTCAAATTAACACATTCATAAATGAAAGTTCAGAATTATTCAAAGTAAATAAAACTCTTGCTCTAACCATACTCTTAGACCTTTACACAATCAGTATTCTGTTCATTATTAATTTTAAGTTTTCTACTCAAATAAATTGCAAGCTTTGCCTGACCAAGAAAAAAATTTAACAACCATCCAATTTTCTTCTTTCCTTTGCCATATAAAAAAACAAAAATAAAAGACTTCTGTGAAACTTTCTCCAAATGATTTCCAAATATCTCTTAGTAATGTAAATAAATCCATTATTCTGAAACATTGTACAAAACAAAGATAGTTTCTCTTAATAAACATAAAGGACATTTATCTGAAACACCAAGGTTAATAATATAAACAAAAGCATTAACTGCAATAATACCATGCAAAATTCTCCACTATAAATCACCAGCATTTTCAGTCAGTGGTGGCTTATAAAGTAACCCGCATACAGGTTTCACCTCAAAACCAACTTTAAAAAAATCTCTCCAAGGAGTTTCATTTTTATCTTTTAATTTTACTTTGTTCAAAGCCTTACCACATTTCATATTATCTTTCCATTTACAGAATCCAACTGTGTCTATTCATTTTTCTCCTTCTCTAAAAAAAGTCTATGACATTCAAAGTATTTCAATTGTGGCTTAGAACACATATTAAAGAAAGGATCTGCTTTATCAGCTGCTAAAAGTCCATCAAACCATACCTTTATGAGTATTTTTTCATCTTCTGATAACATTTACTTAAACTTTGCCAGCATCATTCCTACAGTTTGCAAAGAGTGAATCTCCAATCTTCGGACCAAGGAAATGACATCATCCATTTCAGTTCCAACAAGTTCGAGCAGATGTTTCAGCGTAACCATGCCTCTTTTCATCAGCAGTTCAGAAGTCATCGCCATGTTGTCCCAAGCTGAACCCTAACGAGATCCCTTGAGGACAGGTTCCAATAATACCCAGTTTAAAGATGTGGATGTTCCAACTCTCTTCGTTTCCATGAGGTTCCAATATTTTAACATACTAACATAAAAAGATGACAAACACTTTACACTATATTTTGAAAGGTCAACAATAAACAAAGTTTTACCAAAACCTAAATTACCAACATTTGAAAGAAAAGAGTCTGTAACCCGTCTCCACAAAACATTTTGATCACCATACAAAAAACTTTGTAAAAACTGTAATCTGAAAGCCGCTTTCCTACTTTCTAAATGAATCAAACCTTGCCCTCCTTCTTCTTTTAGTAAAAACAAAACACTCTGAGGGTCCTAATGTAATCTGTCCCAAAAGAAATTTAAAATAATAGCCTGTCATTTTGCCAAAAGACCTGGCGGGGGTTCTAGAACAGATAAACAATGCCACAAAGTTGAAGCAACCAGATTATTAATAATTTGTGTACGGCCTCTGTAAGAACATCGTGGCAAAAGCCAGTGCCATTTCTTTAATCTACCCTCCATCAGTTCAATAAAACCTTCCCAATTGTCCATTACCTCTACTTGATCCCCGAAGTAAACACCCAAATATTTAAAACCATGTTTTTGACCACTTTAATTCATCAGGTAATTTAGATTCTTTTTTTGTCCACTTACCAACTGACAAAGCTTTACTCTTGCTCCACTTAACTTTGGATGAAGAAATTTTACCAAAACACTCAATAATTTTAATTAAAGTAAGAACATGTGACTCTCTTGTGATTGCCACAATATCATCTGCATAAGCAGAAAGTTGAAAAGGTAAAGAAACTTCATTTAACTTTACACCCTGCAACCTCTTTTTGATTTGACATAACAAAGGTTCAATACTCATCAAATACAACATTCCTGACATTGCACAACCTTGACGAATACCTCTCTTTACATTAAAAGGTGCACTTAAACCACTATTGACTTTCAATACACTTTCAGTGTCACAATAGAGGGTTTAATCATGGCAATGAACCCAGAGGAAAAACCAAAGCTTTCAAACTATTCCATAAATATTGGTGCTCCACTCGATCAAATGCCTTTTCTTGGTCAATAGGAATCAGACCAAAGTTTAAACCTAATAAATTAGACACATCCAAATAATCTCAAATTAATCTCAATTAATAATCTCAAATTAATG
>NW_015116873.1:37793-39719 GCF_001443285.1 Poecilia latipinna | reverse complement strand
TTGGTCAATAGGAATCAGACCAAAGTTTAAACCTAATAAATTAGACACATCCAAATAATCTCAAATTAATCTCAATTAATAATCTCAAATTAATGTTATCTATTGACCAAAGGTCAAGTCGCAAGCCAAAACATGTTGGTCGACGCCGAACCGTCAGCAGTTCTGCACAAAGCTTTGACTGTTGGCTGAACAGGCGGCTGAGACACACAATGCCCTTCCTTTATTCCTCTTCTCTTAGCTTGGTTGCTCTGACACGAATAAAAGTGCCAGGAATACAATAAGACTGATCGACATGTATAACTTGATCAATCACTTTTCTCAATCTGCATGCCAGAACCTTTGAGAAGATCTTATAGTCAGTGCACAATAGACTGACAGGTCTCCAATTCTTTATTTCATAAAGATCACCCTTCTTAGGGAGAAGAGTAGGCACAGCTCTGCGACAGCTAAGGGGTAACATTCCCCTTGCCACACTGTTATTGAGAACTTCCAACAGATCTTCAGCCAACACACGCCAATACGATTTATAAAACTCCACAGGCAAGCCATCTATTCCTGGAGCTTTGCTAATTTCCATGCTCAGCAGCGCCTCCTGCAGTTTTTCCAACATTAGAGTATGCTCCAAAATTACATTTTCTTGGTCTGACACCTTTGGCAAGTCATTAAGAAACTCTTCTGTCATCACAGAGTCTTCTCTAAACTCACTGGCATATAACATTTAAAAAAAAAGTCCACAGCTCTTTTCTGCAGTTCAGTGGGATCTGTCAACTCTTTTCCGTCTTTAGAACAAATGAATGAGACAATTTTGTCCATCTTTCTTCTCCAAACTGAAGACGAATTTTGAGGGAGCATCCATTTCAGAGATTTTTTTGAAAACGTGAACTTACCAGAGCTCCCTGTGCTCTGAGCCCAAGCAGATCAGCCAAAGCAGCTTTTTTTCTTTTGAGTGCCTGAAAATGGCCTCGATGTCCTGTGGACTCACAAAAACTCTGAAGATCCACAATTTCAGTCTCTAATTCTTCAATAGATTTTACCATTTCTCTTGTAACATTGTATGTGTATTGATTACAAAACTGCTGAATTTTAATTTTACCAATATCCCACCACTGCTGTACAGACGTAAACTGACATTCCATGAGTCTCCACTGCTTCGAAAACAAACAAAGTCCTTTTTTAAAACAACCATCATTTAACAAACCAGTATTGAAGTGCCAATATGGACTTTTGGGTCTTAAATTATTTATAAACATATTTCCTATAATCATACAATGATCTGAAAAACCCACTGGACACAAAGTACATGATCTAAGTATTTGTAAATGATGCCCAAAGCAATAGAACCTATCTAATCTTGCCAAAGTAATATAATTATCTTTATAATGAGCCCAGGAATATTGCCTTATCTTTCCATTTTTAAAACACCATACATCAACTAAATATAAGTTTCAATAATACGTTTCAATATTCTCCTTGAATGTATATGTGGCTCCAAATGATTCCTATCTAAATCATCTATCGTACAATTAAAATCACCACCTAAAATTAAGTAATCTGTTGACACAATTTAATAGTGTATTTAACTTTTCTAAGGAAACACAACATTCATTTGAATTCACAGAAGCATACATTCAATAAAATAACCTTTATAGTTTCATACTTAACAATAATCTTTAACAGTCTTCCAGATACAACATTTTCAAGTTTTAATAGAAACTGGAAGAAAATTTCTTGATCTACTCCTGCACTTAGCGAGTTTTTATGACTCAGAACAAGATTTCCATCCCATTCTTTCTTCCAATTAACCTCATTATCAACATTGCTATGAGTTTCTTGACCAAAAGCTGTCAATGCATTTAGATTTTAAAAGTTCAAAATACACAGTCCTTTTTTTCACCTTTGAGGTTTAAAAATGAGATTTTAAAACTA
>NW_015116873.1:0-32443 GCF_001443285.1 Poecilia latipinna | reverse complement strand
AAGTCAAAAACAAGCAACGCTTGGCCTGCCGATGGGTGGGAGGTGGGGGGTGGTAGCAAAGCATGGCGGGCCACCAGGCTTATAATACACTGGGGGAAACCCTGCAGATACAGATACACGCATGCACGCATGCACACGCACGCATGCACACGCACGCACACACACAGACACACACACACAACTCAAAAAATGCATGTTGTCATTGTGGGCAGTCTGAGTCATTTCGAGGAAAGGATAGATCAGGAAAATATTAGTGAACAAAGTTTATCCTAGGTGTATCTGGGACTTCATTCTCATGCCTGGCCTCATAATTCCTCAGCATTCAGGAGGTGGATTTATTTAAATAAGACAGTTCTGTCAAACATATGCGACACTTAACCTGCAGAACATAATGTGAAAGTAAACTAAAAGTCAATTTCAGCTGAATTCGGATTCAGATAGATTAAGTAGAAACTGACAAGAACCCGATGAAACAACAAAATGAAAACAAATTTATTATCCGATTTTAGATCAAAATGGTCCCACACTGCGGAAACCTTTCGTTTGCCTTGGGGCTGCTCCACAGTTGACGCTGTACCATAAAAGCTCAAGAATCTTTTTGGCAAATGCATTTGACAGATTGACATATTCGCTTCCTTATAACAGTTTGGCATGTGAATGCCATTTTGAAACAGTTCCTGTATCGGTCACCGACAGAGAGACAGGTTATTGGCCAATAGTTGGATGGGACTGAACCCTTTGAGGGATCCTTCTGTATCAGGATTGTGCGCCCTTCAGTTAACCATTCAGGGTGAGTCCCATTTTGTAGCAGCTGGTTCAGTTGAGCTGCCAGTCGCTCATGGAGGGCAGTGAGTTTCTTCAGCCAGTAGGCATGGATCATGTCAGGTCCTGGTGCTGTCCAGTTTTTCATACCCGAGACTCTTTCTTGGACATCTGCCACAGTGATGGTTATCGGGGCTTGTTCAGGAATATATATATATACACATACATACATACATACATACATACATACATATACACACACACACTATACTTCAGTGTTCCTTAACCCATCAGAAGTCCTTTGTCTCATTAGCCATTTAAATAAGTCAACAAAAAATTTCTATTTGGGAAAAAAATCATCAATGACCACATCCCGTTTTCCGTTTGTTACTTCCAAAAACCTTCTAATCTGTTCTAGACTGTAACCATTAGTACTCTGGTCATCAGGAATAGAGGAATCAGAAAATTTTCTATTGCTATCAGAATCAGATAAAGCCTCTGAATCACTTTCTTTCCCACTCTTTTCTTTTAACTGAGTATTTTTAGGTTTTACTCCTTTAGAGTCTTTATATTTTCTTTTAGTGTTTGGTACTTTAAAAACACTTTCATCATCCCTGATCAGATTTCCTCCACTATGAACTAAGTCATCAACATCCATTTCTTTTTGTAATCCTTCTTGTGTAGTCATTTGACTCTCTTTACTCCCTTCAGCAGAAGTAATGGCATCCTCAATGTCACGTTCTGAAACATTTCACTGCTTTTGGCCTCCTGTTGAAACTCCTTCCCCAAGTTAATTTCTTGAGCTCCTTCCCCACTGGCAGCCAGCGGAGCTCCTTCCCCAGCATCAGCCATCAGAGTTCTCTCCCCATCTGCGCCCATGGTAGCTCCATATCTGCTGATGTCCCTGGCTCTGGATTTTCATTAACCTGAACAGTCTCTTTTTTAACCTTTTCAGGGCAATTCCAAACTGAATGACCCTCCTGGTTACATCCAAAACCTCATAGTTTCCGTTGTTGCAAAAATAGTGTAATCAATCTCATTTTTAAACCTTAATGGTGATTACACTATTTTGAAACCTTAAATTCCATCAGTATGCTCAGTTCCTCAATATCATTTTTGAGAATTATAAACACTTGTATTCTACATGAGACGTGTTTCAACCTTGCTTATTTGCAACCCAACGGGAGCATTTTCATTGCAGACACGATCTGACCGTGACGTGACAATTCCTTCAGCAACACATCATCGCTGATGAAAGGAGGCAAATTAGACAGGATGATCTTTTTAGCAGGGTTCATTAAAGGGAAAACAGTAGTTTATATATTTCTCAAAACAATTCCCCTCTCAACTACGCTGTTCACCTTGTCAATCGAGTCCGAAAACATAACCACTGCATTATTCATCCTGGACGCCGCCTTCACACTTTCACAACCAACAAGTTCCCCAACAGCCAAACCACACTCCTCAACCAAAACATCCATGCCAACTGGTATTTTAATACTGTGTCTACGTGAAAGGCTCCTAAAGCCTAGCTCAGGAGAAAAGGTAATTCAAACACTGTCTGGCTGGCCTTGACAGTTGATGTATAATGCATGGAGGCTCACAGATATGTAAAGTGCCAACTTCAGAGACACTTGCCGTCACATACTGCTGGAGCAAACTGATGATACAAGATGAATTCAAATATATGCTTTCCAGGCATGCAAAAGTGAGACCTGACATTATCAGATTATGGTATGGCATGGAGGTGATTGTGCAGAAGGAATGTTTTCATAAAAGATTAAATGACTCAAAGTTGGTCCTCGAGGGCCGGCATACTGCATGTTTTAGTTCTCTCCCTGGTGGTAGTAACAACCATTTCAACATGTCAGTGTTATTCTTTGTCCTTCTAATGAGCCATCATTTGATCCAGGTGTGTTAAACAAGGGAGAGAACTAAAACATGCAGGATGCCAGCCCTCCAGGACCGACTTTGGGCACCCCTGATGTAGATGCAAAGATGCAGGCTCATACCATAGATATGGTGGTATGACAATGAAAAATCCTTGAATCCTAGATGCGAACATGCAGGCTATGACAACAGAAAGTTGAAAACTGTTCAACATTTGTCGTATTGCCTCTTGTTTGTTGGCTTTCCCAAGAGTGCCAGAAAACTTCCACCTTTCAATGTCATTTGTCGGTCTAGATCTTTCTACTTTGAACATAGCAGTTTTTACCATCAGTTCCTCCCAACCAGGTTGACAGACGTTTTATTCTGGCTTAATGCTTTCATGATGTCACCCATCCATTTGGTGAACATGAGCACCACAAGCAATGTCAAGTTTCACTACTTTGTCTGGGCCCAGTTTGTTTAGTCTGCTGTCATTTCCCCCAGATCTTTGATTGTTAATGATGATTTTTGATAGTGAACCCATTACAACACCCAACATCTCTGAAACGCTTTGCTGGCTAGATCTCAAGTTATTTCTCTGCCAAGTCCAGTATCCGTTTAATTCTACCATTTACTTCCTAGAGACACTTTTTGCTTTAAGGGTGGGTTAACTTTTAATATGAGCTAAGTTGAGGTTTTCTCTGAGGGGAAAGGAAACATTGAAAAAATTTTCAGCATAGTTTTATTATGTTCTGAAAAACTAAAGCAAAACATATTAATCCTAAGCCACTCATGTTCAGGTCTGAGTCAATAAAGTGATGATTGATCATGCTGACTGATCTAACTGGATGCAGCCTGAATGAGTTATCCTCCCTCATGTTAACTGCGACATCCCTGGAATCTCAAACCCAAAAGGCATCAGTCTTCAACTCAACAATATTAATAACACTAGAACTGACAAGTCTTTTTTTGAAGACTATTGCATCCCAGTTGAAAACACAATCATTTTTAAGTCTTCCACCTGTCACTGAGTGATAAGAAAATATTATAAGGTGGTTGCTTTCTTGATATAATTTATTGATACATCTGTAAGAAATGTTTTGTTGTTGTTTTTAGGACAAACCCCATTTTTAACCAACTGACACTGAGTTTAGTCTTTAGCACAGTAAAACAACAGACAAACTAAGGCAATGGGTCAATCAGTGCTTTTGCCAGATGGTAGATATTTTACTCTTTCATGTTACAACTATAAATGTCAACATACCAACTTTATTTATAAAGCACTTTAAAACAAAAACAGCTGATACAAAGTGCTGTACATTAAAACAACATAATTCAAAAATAAAAAAAATAAAAACTACAGTTTAAAAACAAACATACAATTTAAAACTAGATCCCACTGGAGTTGAAAGCCAAGTAAAATAGATGGGTTTTAAGACAAGCTTTAAAAGTGGACAGTGAAGGGGCCTTTCTGACCTCCAAACGCAAGTCATTCCATAACTTAGGACCCACGACAGAGAAAGCCCTGTCCCCTCTGAGCTTCCTTCTTGATCTCGGTACCTCCAAGAGCAGCTGATCTGCGGACCTGAGAGACCGATAGGGCATATAGGGGTGAAGAAGCTCAGAGAGGTAAGCAGGGGCAAGATTATGCAGTGATTTAAAAACAAACATAAGAATTTTAAAATGAATCCTAAAATATACAGGCAGCCAGTGAAGTGAGGCCAGGACAGGGGTCACATGCTCTCTCTTTCGAGTTCCTGTCAAAAGTCGTGCAGCAGCATTCTGAACCAGCTGCAGATGTGAGAGCAGCGACTGACTGACTCCCAGATAAAGTGAGTTACAGTAATCCAATCGAGTCGAAATAAAAGCGTGGATCACTGTTTCAAAATGCTGCCTGGAAAGAAAAGATTTCACTGACGCCAATCGCCTTAAATGATAAAAACTGGACTTAACCACGGCTCTGATTTGGCTGTCCAATTTGAAATCACTGTCCACCTTAAAACTGTATCTGTAATAACAGGTTTAAAATATTCCTCCAAGGGTCCCAGGTCAACAGAGGAGGACTCACAGGAGCCACTGGGTCCAAACACAATCATCTCTGTTTTCTTTACATTAAAATTTAAAAAGTTCAAGGCCAACCAAGCTTTAATATCACCTAGACATGCCAGGAGATGTTTGATGGAATGGATATCCTTCTGCTTAAGGGGCAAATAAATCTGGCAATCGTCAACATAACAATGAAATGAAATCCCATGTTTCCTGAGGATAGAACCCAGAGACAGTAAATAAAGAGAGAAAATAGTTGTGGTATTTGTCCACAACTATTAGTCATGTACTCTACAAAACAGATGAAACAATGGCATTAAGAATGCCATTTTAAAAATAAAAGCCATAAAAAGTCCAGTAGGCAGTTTGACACAGTCCATGGAGAGACAAAGAAGAAGATACTCAAACGGATTAATCCAAAATCTACCTTTTGGTGACATTGGTGCGATGGAAAACTAGCACATCATCCCCTATAATGAAATAAAGAGGTGATGGTCAGAGTTGACAGGCAGATGGAAGGAGCTAAATACAGAACAATCCTGGAAGAAAACCTGTTGGACGCAGTAGAAGATGTCCAGACTTGCAAAGCAGGAGAACTAATGAAAACATACAACTGGAGATACAGTACAATGGCTTAGATCAGCATTTCTCAACCCTGGTCCTCACCGCCCCCCTGTCCTGCATGTTTTCGGTATTTCCGTTCTGCCACACACCTGAATTGTATCTTTGGGTGATTAACAGGCTTCTGCAGTAATTGACGGTCACGCAATCATTTGAATCAGGTGTTCTGGAATACAGGCACATCTAAAACATGCAGACCTGGGGGCAGTGAGGACCAGGGTTGAGAAACACTGGCTTAGATAGAAGAATGTTCAAGTATTAAAATTACCTGATTAAAATCTACATCCAATTTAGAATCTGTGGCAAGAACAGAAATTAGATTTTCACATTTGCTTTCCACTTACTCTGACTGGGCTTGAGTTATTTTCCAAACAGGAAAGAAATCTCAGTTTCAAGGTGTGCAAAGCTGTTAAGAATATAATCAAAAAGACCTGTAGCTGTGGTAGCAGTGGAATGTGAATCTACATTGTGCCGACTCTAATCTCGTCTAGTACAAGTGCATGCTACACCTTTTGCTTTTGCAGTTCACAAACTGTTATATTATTTCACTTTCACGCAACGAGGCAGTACTTTGCGTTGGTCTCTCATATAACATTCCAAAAAAACACACTATAGTTTTTGGTCATAAAGAGATAAAAAGTGGTATGAAGTGAGACTGTCAGGGTTTCCCCCAGTGTATTATAGGCTTGGTGGCCCGCCATCCTTTACTAGTGCCACCACGAGGCTAAGCCTTTCTTGTTTATGTTTTTAGGAAAATAATGATAATAAAAAAAATGAAAAAAACAAAACAAAAAAAAAACGTTTTTTTTTCAGACAGAATTAATGTGCGCGGCCGCGTGGAGATCTGAGAGACTCGCCCCATAAACTCGACCAACCAGAATAGTGTCTGTGACGCATATTACAACTCAACATACAAAATGAAAGAGCTACTAAAGCCACATTAGCAGCATTGAATTAAATCTCCCGTTTGTTGCACATCTCTGCATAGTGCAGCAGATTACCTCATCATGCAGGGCCGATCCAAGGCTGTATGAGGCCTGGAGCAGGATTTGATTTAGGGGCCCCTTTTGTTGCTAAAAACATCAGCACCTCTAACAGATGTGTTGGATTTAATCTGAGAGAGGGGGAGTAGTTTAATTGGCCAACCTAAAAAGCAGTCAGTTATAATTGCAGTTTACTAAATTGTATTTGTGAACAAACAGAGCTCAAACTTAAAGATTAAATTCACAGCATCAGATTGTAGCTAGGGTAACAAAACAGTCTAACTATGAATATTGTTCCTTAAACTTTTACAAAGTAAACTTGCCAGTTCCTTAAAATGTTACATTTAAATGTTAAACAATTTAAAATCTTTTAATTTATGTATGCTGAAACTGACTAACAATTTTGACTTCCAATGATTCACTTCCTGCTAAAGAGCCCCCTGGTGGTTGAAGAAAATCCACATATAAGCCGCATCAGGCTATAAGCTGCATGGGTCAAAGTTCAGGGAAAAAGTAGCAGCTTATAGTCTGGAAAATAGAGTAAACACAACATAAAACTAAAGTGGAAATAAAAACTACATTCAACCAAAAGAGTACAGATTATGAAGTCTGTTTACTATATTGCCCTTCAATAATCATTAGATTTAGACAGAGAAGAAGGGCATATCAGATGCAATAGTTCACTCCTCTCTTACGCTAAGGAAATGAAGAAGGGAGGGGTCAGTGGACAGTACCGGAGTTGAGCCCTTTTTCATCCAGTGTCATCAATAGAAAGGGAAAAAGGCAGGAAGAAATGATAAAGCCTATAAATTAAAACGAGATTGATAATTTTCATTTATGTGTAATTAATTGATTTATGGTTTATTGTGACAGGCCTAATTGTTGCATTTAAGTTTTGATACTGCCTGTAATCTAAGCATTTTATTTTAATGCAGAGACCTACTTACAACGTTTAGAAAGAAACGTCAAATTAAATTTACAGTCAAATACTGGCAGCTATAGACGCCAGAAGTTTACTGTAAATGCACAGCAGCTGTACTGCAATTAATCCTGACAGTGGATCAATTGTAGTACGGTATTGATACTGTGAAATCCAATGAAATCAATGCAAGTACGGTATAGATACTGTGAAAGAACGATAAACTACTGGCGTCTATAGCTGCCAGACCACTAGAGCTTTGTGTCTGAGTTCAGGGTCTGCACCCTTTCAAGCTTATTCTGTCCTGGGCTTGAGAAACAACCCGGTCTACGGAAGAGGGGTCCGGTGAAGGCAGAGAGCATTGCAGAGAGAAGCTGTAGCCTTCAGCTCGCTGCCTAGCCTCCACCTCAGCGTTATGTTGCTTAGCAGCCATGACACAACATGATTTATACAATGTTTGTAGGCGAGAATGTAGCTGTATAAATCTCAAATTTCTGCTCGGTTCATCAGTGCATCACCTAATTGCAATATTGCTCCGACGTTTTCGGAAATGTCTGCTCCCGCTGCATTAACACCCAGCTCCCCTCGCCTGCTGCCTGCTGGTCCAGGTTTAGTATACCACGGGAGAACACCTGACTCATTTGGGCTTTCCCAAATGACAATTAAACACAGATATTAAGTCAGGAAACATCTAGTTGTAATATTTTGGTTCACTAAAATATTTCATTTATTCCTGAGCAAATCAGTTTGACTGATTTAAAGTTAAGCCTTCAAACATAATAGTTTGATTAAACTCTATTGTTTTACCTGAGATTTGGAGAGTATTTGAAAAGGGATACTTTGCTTACATTCCTTATGTAAATGTGCTATACGTGTTTGAACATTTTAGAATCAGACTAACAGATTTTTTAAATATGCAACAGCCTTTATTACAAAAGGTGAAGAGTAATAGAGAAATCAGGAGAAAAAAAAAAAACTTACTTCGAGTCCGATTTTTTTTTCCTTTGCCGCTCTGTGATTCACGTTGTCACGGTTGCTAAGCAACATAACGACAAGGTAGAGGCTAAGCATAGACATTAATACGTAGACGCCTCATGGAGCGGGTCGGCGCGTTGCAGCGATACGTAATCGCGTCCGCCATATGGAATGTGGCATCTCTGCCAGTAAGCTAATACAAATGAATGGACCGAACTTCAGAAAATGCCATTCCACAATGTATTTTTAGCTAATGTTCGTCATCGACCCACTCACATATAAACGTGAATATATTTGGAAATTAAACAATCACCAAAGACAACATTTATGACTTTTCATTATATTTTAATTGTAATTTCTGAATAAAGAAAATAAATGTGAACCTATAATACAATTGATTTTGATAAATCGTTTTGATATATACAGTAATCAACATTTATAAACATATGTACACACACAGACGTCAATATATTAAATAATAAAATATATGTATACATAAAATATATATATAATTTATTAGTTAACAAATAAAAAATATTTTATTATTCAAATAAATATATGAATAATATATAAGAAACTAGAAAATTCCAGCAGAAATTTTAAGGGGCCTGCTACCTGTGCCCATCCCTTTAAACCCAGCGTTTCAAATTTGTCATGAAAAATAGATATAAGCAGGTCTGACATACTTATCCCAACTCTAGCACACAGTAGCTGTGAATATTGTCAGGTATATCATGATATATGGACCACCATTGAAAAGCGAGACCGACGACTATAAGCTTCGCACATGTGGTTCTTACTCATGGTCCAAAATAAAAAACATGAAGAAAGTTGGTAATAGTTAATTTCTAAAAACAATTTAAAATGTCTTGGTAAAGATTTTAATTTACACTCAAAAATTCAGATAAGTAATTTTATGTAAGCAAAACATGAATAGTCACAGGAAATATGTATTCTTCCCACAATGCATTGTGAGATCTGATTCAGCGCTGTGAGATTACTCACTGCCTCTCTCACCCTCTGTGGGTGGTCTCTCTTTCATCCTCTGAGCTCGGGTCCTCTACCAGAGGCCTGGGAGCTTGAGGGTTCTGCGCAGTATCTTGGCTGTGCCTAGAACTGCACATTTCTGGACTGAGATGTCTGATGTTGTTCCTGGGATCTGTTTGAGCCACTGCTCCAGTTTGGGGGCGACTGCCCCGAGGGCCCCGATGACCACAGGCACCACTGTGGTCTTCACCTTCCAGGCCTTCTCCAGTTCCTCTCTGAGGCCCTGGCATTTCTCCAGTTTCTCATGCTCCTTTTTCCTGATGTTGTGGTCACTTGGTATTGCTACATCCACCACAACGGCTTTCCTCTGTTCTTTATCCACCACCAATGATCCAGGTGTGTGGCATTGAGTCATAGGCTTTCTTGTAATCAATCCAAGCGGTTATAGGCATATATATATATGTGTGTGTGTGTGTGTGTGTGTGTGTGTGTGTGTGTGTATATATATATATATATATATATATATATATATATATATATATATATATATATATATATATATATATATATATATATATACATNGATTACAATAGGCCTTCGCAGCGCTTAGCTGCTCGGGCCTAAATATGTATAAATAAAGCAAAAGAGACTTTCAAATACCTGAATATGAAGATGAAGAGCATTAACAGCATGCAGAATGTGGCTACATTGTCCATGGTCTTCATGAGCACCACCAGTTGCCTCCTCAGAGCAGGAAGGAAGCGCACCAGCTTCAAAACTCTCAGCAGGCGAAAGGTACGCAGCACTGATAGGCCTCCCTCGGCCTCACCCACAATCTCCCACACACTGAAATACACAGTTCACACTAGGATACATATCTACCACTGACAAACACAGATTCAAAAAACAATCTCTTCATTCAGGGGAAAAAGAGTAAATTATTTTCTGTGACATGTAATAACTGGGGGCTGCACAGTGGCGCAGTTGGTAGAGCTGCTGCCTTGCAGCAAGAAGGTTCTGGGTTTGATTCCCAGCCCCGGTCTTTCTGCATGGAGTTTGCATGTTCTCCCTGTGCATGCATGGGTTTTCTCCAGGTACTCCGGTTTCCTCCCACAGTCCAAAAACAGTGAGTGTGTGCATGGTTGTTTGTCCTGTGTGTCTCTGTGTTGCCCTGTGACAGACTGGCGACCTGTCCAGGGTGACCCCGCCTCTCGCTCGGAACGTTAGCTGGAGATAGGCACCAGCACCCCTCCCGATCCCACCAAGGGACAAGGGTGTAAAGAAAATGGATGGATATAATAACTGAAAAACTGAATTTATGGTTACTATCAGTTGCTATCTACAGATAGCGAATTATGGTCAAAAAGGTTGATTTTTGGTTGAGGTCAACAATTGATGGTGGATCAACCATCAAACAATTATCCAATTCTAGCAAAGTAACCAGTGTTGAATAGATGTCATTGAATCAATGTTGTTTTGTGGTCGAATTCTAATGATTGAAAAGCCAATGTTGAATCAATTTATGCTGTTTGTTGCGCCCTACTCCTCCTCCTTTGGGTGAGAGTATTTAATTATTGAGCGGGGGTTAATTATGTTTTAAATTAAGCATTTGAGTTCAGGGGGTTGTGAATCCTTCCTGTAAATTTTGTTACTAATCTGTAAAACCTGCTAATCAATGATTCAGTCTTTTGATTCTTAAATAAAATGTATTATCAATGCCATGTCATTTTTTTAAGTTTGTGTACACACATTTTTGGAAATATATTATGTAATGTAACATCATTTTGAATGACATAATACCCATCATCTGCCAAAATTGTGTAGATCACCAGTGAAGAAACTTTTAATGGTATGTTATGATGTAGACCTACATGAATCAATGTTGATTGCTTAACTTTGATTCAATATAAAATCAACACAAATGTGTATACCTCCACATTCAGATGATGGTTGAATCAAAATTGATGTATCAGTTATGGTTGAAATCCTAACATTGATTCAACATGTACGTGACTGACCACTTTCAATATTGTTTCAATGTCAGGCTTCAATATGGATTCGATGTTTCTGCCTAACATTGTTTCAATGTTGATTCAGTCATTTCTCTTTAAAGAAAATGACAGCAGCGTGAAAAAACCCAGTAAACAGGTAAAGGCTTCAAACACATTCATAATTCATCTTCTTGTACTACATAATGGATTGAACACAGGCCCTCTGGAGCATGTGTTCAGCCATTTGGCTTAGCCACCTCAGTCAGAATCCCTGTACCAGCAGCTGTGAAGCTGTGAAGTTATGATAAAAATGATTTTCCAATAACATGACAAAGTTTTAATGTTAAACCTTTCATTTCACTGCCAATGCACAACCAAATATTTCCTCCTACCTGATTATGACAATGATGCTGTCAAAGCTATTGTAAGGGTTCTTGATGTAGCCAAAGAGTCCGAGAGCCAGCATCTTAAGAAGCATCTCCAGGCTGAAGAGGCTAGTGAACACCATGTTGCTGATCTCCAAAATATCTGTCAGCTCCTGTGGCTTATGTGAGGAACATGGGGAGAAGCAAAAATGAAGAAATAAACAGGAAAAGACCGTTAGTGTCTGAGACAGGTGCTCATCAAGGTTTCTCAGAAAGTCTTATTTAAAAGGCTTATTATGGGCTACATATGCATGGACAAATTTCTGGATAGAAATATTGTACATTTCAAGCTTCTGGTTACTACAATCTAGCTTTTTGAGTGTCATACAAGGTAAGTCAGGGTTTCCCCCAGTGTATTATAGGCCTGGCGGCCCGCCATCCTTTACTCCAAGCTAACCATTTCTTGTTTACGTTTTCTGGAAAATAATAATAAAAAAAAATAAAATCCGGATAGCAAGCGTCTCTGTTGCTCTGAACGCTTCACTGGCGGAGCAGATTTATTCCTAAAAGATATGTTTATAGAAGATAGGTTTATAGTTTCTGCACTTAAACCCGGACCAATCACACCGCTGGCGCCTCTGCGTGTTGCCTTGTGCGCTGCAGTAGCTGGATTAAGTTTACCTCAGTGCGGATCACGCGCGCCTCCTTTCACTCAAACTGGGCACAGGCTGACCTGTATGGATATTTACATCAACCACCTGTGAGGAATTATGATTCTTTCCAGAGTTTTTGATCAAAGTAGGACTTTAAACCACTCTGGTTAGCTCCGTTTGCGCAGCTCTACATGAACTGCAGGAATAACTTGTAGTCGCGCTTTCAGAGGTGGGTTGAGCGAGTGGTGAGAATGATTTATATTTGTGAACAAAGAATTTTGTGCGGCTTTTCCATCTCAACACGTCCAGTGCCTGGCTCTGCCTGCACTGATAAAGTTTATCTGTGTGTTCCTCGGTTGGCCGGTGTATTAGTTAACGAACTAGCACTAGGAGCTTTCGTGCTCTCCTGTCTGTAACGCATCACGCTGATTTTATTTTTAGTAATATTTTTCCGGTTACAAAATGCATCAGACCGTATCAAATGCTTTATCCACTTAGTCAGACAGTTATCTCTGCGCAGAGATCTGAGAAACTCGTCCCATAAACTCGACCAACCAGAATAGTTTCTGTGACGCTTATTAAAAACTCAACAGACACAAAATGAAAGAGCTACTAAAGCCACATTAGCAGCATTGAATTAAATCTCCCGTTTGTTGCACATCTCTGCATAGTGCAGTAGATTACCTCATCATGCAGGGCCGGTCCAAGGTTGTATGAGGCCTTGAGCAGAATTTGATTTAGGGTCCCTCTTTTGTTGCTAAAGAGTTTGGTTTGGTTCACACAACACTTCTAACAGATGTGTTGGATTTAATCTGAGAGAAGGGGAGTAGTTTAATTGGCCTGCTTAAAAAGCAATAAGTTATAATCGCAGTTTACTAATTTGTATTTGTAAATTCAAAGATTAAACTCACAGCATCAGATTGTTGCTATGGTAACAAAACAATCTAACTATAAATAATCTTCTTTGAAGTTTTACAAAGTAAACTTGCCAGCTCCTTAAAATCTTACATTTAAATGTTGACAATTTAAAATCTTTTAATTTGTGTAATTTCAATCAAATTGAAAATTGATTTGTAAATTGAATCAAATTTAGCAGCATTGATCATCTCAATAAACAAGTGTTACATTCATGTATCTGTGGTCTGTGTTAAAATATTAGCATTTATGGGGCCCCTGAAGCCCTGGGGGCCCGATGGAACCGCTGACTTAATTTGGATTAAACAGAAGTGCAAATAATTGACATTGATTTTAATTGTATATTTTGATTTGTTGTTTTTAAGACTAGTTGTGAGTTTAAGTAGTGTTTCACTGGCGATGTTTTCCCGTAACATATAATTACCGAGTGATATTTTTAAATTTCCTGTCACCTTAACATCTTTTAATACAAAACCACGGTGGACCACCAGTGGACCGCCAGTGGACTGCCTCAGCACCCTGACCACCGGGCTTAGCAAGTTTTCTGGGGGAAACCATGTAAGTGGTAGGTTTCCAGACTTGTTTTTTGTGCATATTGGCTGTTTGATTAGAGAATGACATGGAAAAAACAAAGTTTTCATTTCATTCCAAATAAGATAGAATAGCTTATTAATCTACCACTGTTACGTCTCAAAGTGTACAGTGCCAATGTAATGCAACTCTATTTTGAGTTTCTTTTCATTCCCCAAAGAGGGTGAGTTGAGGAAAAAACAGATTGTCAACATTCAAAAAGGTAATTTTGTGATTACAAATCAAACAAAGGTCTCGCTCATTTTGTGCCATTAAATGAGAGAGCCATCAAACCCACAAGGACAGCGCCGGTTTCTAACCAGAGCTGTTCCTATTCTTTTTGAATGGAATAATTTCTCTCTTCTGATCCCTCGCCCTGGTGTTTGGAACAAAGACATCGTCCAGATTCTCCAAAGGAGGAGGATGTGGAAGTTGTATGTCCTGACCACAACAAATGCTTGTCTTTGCAGTGCCAGGTAGATTGGATCTAGGCAGGGGTGCCGTATAGGGGTGGAAAGTTAGGACAATTCCAAGGGCCCCTGGCCGACAGTCCCCCCCCCCCCCAAATAAAAAAAAAAAAAATAGGGCCCTGTTAATAACAAAATTAATCTTTTCATGTTTTTAAAACATTTTTTAGTAGTAAAATTAAATGTTGCCACTCCCAGACCAAAAAGCACACATCCATATTAACCCTGAACACCCTCCTGGATCTGCATGAAATGGTTTGTTCCTGCTTAGTGCGTGAAGGTGACGGTGTTAAGCAGCAGTTGGTAGAAGACAAGAATGACTGTGGTAGTTACTATGCTGCCAAGAAAAATAATAGTTGGATTTTCAAAAAAAATTTAAAAATAGAGAGATAGACAGAGAAAAAGACAAGAGTAACCCAACGTGTTGAGTAACCCATTTGTAAACCAGTTCTTCTCCAAGAGAGGTGGGTACACTGTGTGAGATTATCAACCATTTAGCATAGTTAGCTTATTTATAGACTACTGTTTGCCTCCATTTAATTTAATGAATAAAGGAACAAATTTACCAACAAATTAATATATTTAACTTGCGCCTGTACCTTTTATCACGCTTAACAACAGATACGTCAGTCAGCAGCAGCTCCAACCACCATACCAGTATACACCCCCTTCCTGTATGGAAAGTTGTTTCTGCGCCATTAGCACATTTGGCAGTGAGTAAATGAGGTTGATTAACAACACTAAGACCCTCCTGGTTCTGATTGGTTGTTTTTGGCTGGAACGTTACATTACTTTAGCTAGCAATAGTAGCTCAGGGAGGAGGTGGAGAAAATTGATCTTTTCACTGATTAACTGTTTCATAGCAAACTGTCACAACATGGTGACAGCTTTAACAAATATGGAAAAACTTATTTTAATTGAAGTTATATACTGCAGCTTGATCAAAATGCAACAACATAGCAGTTTTTAGAAGTCTGGATTGCTTTATGTATATTTTGCAAGTTGCCTATGACTGTTGCTGGTGGGGAGAGACATTTCAATAAACTAAAACTAATAAAAAATTTAGGCAACCTATTTGCATACTGTATGCAGACTGTTGGATGTAAAATTCACTAGCAATGAATATTGTGCTAGTATCAGTATTGGACCAAAGAAAAAAAGGCAGTTGCAAGCCTTTAAAATTGTGACACTTTTGATGGGTCAGATAGACTCAAGAAATTGTAACAGCAGGTATGCAGGAGGGGCTCAATTTCATGTTTTGTCATAGGGCCCAAGATTCCAGGCGGCGCCTCTGGATCTAGGCCTCAGTATAATTGAGGAACTCCGATCTGAGATTGCTTCACTCCAGAGGTAGATGGAGGACATGTCCATTAGTAACAAGTTTGGTTTGGAAAGGTTTGCTGCCCCTGAAGATATTCGTTTTTTTTTACAAGGTAAGATGAGCAATAAAGTGAATTACTGGTGTGAATTGTCAGTCAGTTGCTATGGCAAAGAGTGTAGCCGATGCAGAGAAAAAGTAGATTAAAAATACATACATCTCAGGTTTCATTTTGTTAGCAGAATTGTTCGATGGTGGCAGAGTGGCAATGGATGGCAAGTAAAAGAATATTGTTTTTGCCCTCCACTAACAATTTTACCAGCTTAACTTCACTGTCAACACAATATTGAAGTAGTGCTACTGAGAAACTTACACAACTTGTCGGATTTTTTTAGCCATTATTTTTGAAATCACAGTGGTTCGCTATTGTCTTTGCTGAACTGAAAATTCTTCTACTCTAATAATCAAACGCATAAGTGTGTAGTGCATAGAGCCCATACTATGGGAAACTAACAGGAAAACACAAAGCTGGAAGGTCGGTAGAAAGAGGGGTAAAATACATATCTCTGAAGCAGGAGACTTCAGAGATATGTATATGGCTGTGGTTGAATGTAACTATGCTAGTGTCACTGTGAAATGGCTGTAAATGAAGCTAACTCATGTATATATATATTTTTTAAACCTTTTTTTTACTTTCAATAACAGCAAACATACAATAACTTATTTGCAAATACAAGGGATTTTAAAAGGAAAATAACAATCAACTCTAATGGATATCGGATGAATTACATTGTTACAGTCCTATACTTTAGGACTGTGTTGCACTGCTGCAGTTATTGAGAACTTGAGGAATCCAGTAAAACAATGACATACAGTCAGACATGTCTCATAAAGAATAACTAACAATTATAAGAGAAAATCAATTTGTCCACATGACTGTTATGTAATTGAATTTGATTGTTTTCTCTCTGATTTTAGAACTTATGTGGTCAAAATCGGAAAATGTCTACATTACCTGTTCAAGTACACGTAAGAAGGGCAAGGCTAGGTAGTGATGATGTGTGCCTCATCACTGATGGTGCTGTGTCACATGCACCGATTGAAGCAGGCAGTTGGTCAATGAATGTGTGTGACATTTAGTCTTTTTAATCAGCCCTACACTGTAAAAAATAAAATGTAGATTTTAGGGTAAAACGCCGGCAGCTGGAGTTGCCAAAATTCCACCGTAAAACAAATAAATTATTTTACCCGTAATTGTTTTTTCGGTTGAATTTCGGTAACCCCGGCTGCCTGCATTTTATCGTAAAACAAAAAAGAAACTGATTTCACCTGTATGTCCTAATGGAGTCTAATTTCTTAACCCACATGCAGAACACCAGGCGGAGAACAGAAATCAGTTGCATAAGTTTATTGTAAACACAAAATAATGATCAACAATCTGGGGAAAGTCTGCAATCTGGATCACCGGAGCACTGGAATGTAAAAAAAGAGAGATGGTGAGTTCAGGGGTCGTAGAAAACGGCAGTGTCAGAATAAACGGACTGGTCTTACTTGGGTGGAGGTAGGTTTTGTCCGGGCGGAAGAATCACTGTGGTTACCGGGGTTTGGTTCAGGTGGAGGGTTGCTGCTTCACTGACGAAGAGGCTGTGGTGGAGGGCGAACAGGTAAGCTTTGGATCACAGGAGGCAAGGGGCAAGTGAGACTGCCAACAGGGTAATCCAAGGACGTTTGGTTTACTGCGGAGGTGTCAGTGGAACTCTGGCAACCAGTGGGTCCACAGTGTCACGAGGAATAACATCAGGAAGAGGCACAAGGCAATATCACTTGAGGTCCACAACAGGAGATCACAGTGAGAAGCACAGAAGGCTGTAGTACCAAATACTGGCTAACACTCTGGATCTGAAGTGTTGTCAGCTCCCTCCTCATATACTCCTCCAGATGATCTTATTAATTGCAGCTGTGTAGGAATCCAGGGACCACCGGCAATGCCCTCAGGAGGGAACAGCCTCTTGGCACCCTCTGATGGTGAAAGAGGGGGAAAGCAGCAAAAAGGAACCATTCCAACAACCCAGGTTCCCAACACCGTAAATTGTTTTTACGGAGGAATTTCGCCAGCCCCAGTTGCCGGCGTATTACCATAAATTCTATGTTGTTTTTTTTTTGTTTTTGTTTTTTTTACATTGTGGGGTTGCCAGAATTCCACCATAAAAACAAAATTACAGGTAAAAATGTTTTTTGTTTTACGGTGAAACGCTGGCAGCTGGGGTTGCCGAAATTCCACCGTAAAAAACAATTACGGATAAAATATGTTTTCTGTTTTACAGTAAAACACTGGCAGCTGGGGTTGCCAGAATTCCACCATAAAATTACAGTAAAATACTGGCTGTCAGTATTTTACCATATTTTATAAAATACGGTAAAGTTCTGTCAACCAAAGCTTCCAGTATTTTAGAGTATTTTCTAAAATAGGTACATTTCTGTCAACTACTTTTATTTCCTAAAATACAGTAAGATACCGGCAGCTTTGGTCTTCCCTTAGTAAAATTGGCCATATCCTTTTGGTAAAATAAAGATGCTGACGGTAGTGAAAAATCAAACTCTCATAATGATGGCGGCGTCGGTTGTAGGAGTTTGCCCTGCAATCGGTGGATTGCCAGTTTGATACCTGGTCTTCCTTTGAGATTTCAGTTTGATATATCAAAGTCATTATACAATTAATTATTAAAAAACAAACCAAAGTATCACACCAGTGTCCTAATCTATGTACTTTTGCAGTCTAGTTTATGGTTTTACATCATAGATATAAAGATCAGCAATAGGTGCTGTGGTGGTGCAGGGGCGAAGCACAACCCCTTTATTGGGGCCTTATTCCTCGTGCCAGTGGTTGCAGGTTCGATTCCTGGCCTGGCAACATTTGCTGCATGTCTTCCCCCTCTCTCATAACCCTCTTTCCTGTCAAACTACTTTCAAATAAAGGACACAAGAGCCAAAACCTTTAATTAAAAAAAACATCAGCAAAATGTGGCATTTTGACTGATTAATTCTGTTAATTTTAAGGTAATTAGCTGCAGGCAATACAATGTTTTTTTAATGATTTTTTTTACAATATATTTCTCTGTTTTCTACATTTCAAAATCACTTGCAATATATGTTTATGGAGTTATTGTAATTCCATGTATTTTCTACAGTAATTAAGTGCTTTTTATATCACAGTCAGCAACTGTAACTATTTTACCATTTTTTTGCCGTAAATTTACGGACTTATTTTACAGTGTTGACTGACGGTGATTCCATGTATTTTGTACGGTAATAAAATGTTTGGATTTTACAGTGATAAACTGTTGTAGATGTGCAGTGAAAATGCGAATGGTGAGGTAGAAAGTACCATGCCACAATGGTAGGGGGCAGTGTAACAGTGCTCGGAGGTCGCGTTAGACTTTTTTGTTATCCATCATCTTGACCGACATTAAAAAAAAAATTGGTCATGTTCTATTTTTACCCATCAAATTATAATCACATTAATATAGGCTATTGAGCTGCATTTTTATGCGGCTTAGTTAATATTTGTTGTGGTGTTGCTATATCGAAATAGTGGAATAAGCAGGCATCAGACATAGCTCAGCTTCAGTTCTCTCTTTACTCTCTTGCGTTCTCTTCTTTTTTTACATACAGCATATTTTGTCACATACATAGTCAAAGCTCCCCCTGCTGTCCTTTTCATGAAATAACAGGACATAACAATATTCACCTAGTTGAATCATGAATCCAGATCCCATCACACATAATGCAGATAAACGCATCTAACTTTTTCTCGAAATGGCAAAAACCACTGACTGTGGCCCAAATAACTTATAATAAATTAAATTAAACGACGTCAATTAAATTACCAGCATTTCACCTGCTGGGGTCTGAATGCGCAATTTGCCAGGCACAGCCTGGCAAATTCCTCCTGATCTGCCTTTGCAGAGCTGCGCTGGTTCATCAGTCAGAAGGATCTGTCTGATCCAAACCGATCAATTGAACTCTGCGAGTTTTTACCCTGTGCAGTCCGGGCAAGCACTTTAACAATGATTTTTTTCCCCGCGTAGTTTCGCTTCTCCGAAACAGACATAAGTTACGACTGCCGCGCTCCTCCAGAAGGCCGCTCTCCTTATGGGTGCGGGAGGGTAACGTCTTCCTGTTTAGACTATAAACCAGTGGTTCTTAACCTTTTTTGAGGTACCGAATCCACCAGTTTCGAATGCGCATTCACTGAACCCTTCCGTAGTGTTAAATAAAATATGATTCCCCCCGCCACCCCCCACCCCACAAATTCAAGACATAGTCTTGACATGATCACTAAGCCTTCTTAAAAGGTAGAGTCTCTGAGAACAGTTCTTCAAAATATAATCAGTGTTTTCAGCAAAGCTGAGCTGACTGTCTAGGAACGACCGATTTTGCCACAGTTTCAACAGGTTGGCCATCGAGAGAAACTGGAACCACTTTAAGGTCTTGTTTAGATCATTTAATNATCTTTTAATACAAAAACACAGTGGACCGCCGGTGGACCGCCTCGGAACCCCGACCACCGGGCTTAGCAAGTTGTCTTGGGGGGAAGGCTTGATCATGGTACAACTGTGTTAGATTAGCAATAAAATTTCAAAACCAATACATTACAGGGTTTCCCGAAGTGTATTATAAAGCAGGCTAGGCATTGCTTGTTTTTGTTTTTATAAACAATAAAAATTATTTTTAAAATTACTTCTTTTTTTTAACATAATCCCACTGCAAGTGTCTCTGCTGTGCTGATCATCTCACTGGTTGAGCAGAATGGTTCCTGATAGATGCATTGAACAGGACAGGAAGCCTGGACGATCTTGCTCCTTTTTTAAACTCTGTAGTTGTGGGTTTAAGTATTGTCCAGGAACATATAAATGACCTAGTAATATTTTTTACATTTAATGTTTTTGTATTAACATTTTTTTAACACAAAAACACAATGAACCTCCTGGTGGACCGCCTCAGCGCCCCAACCACCAGGCTTAACAAGTTTTCTGGGGGAAACCCTATGCTGGCTTTTACAAATACTTAAGTATTAAAAGTAAAAGTACTTGCTGAGTGCATTACCTAATCTGTAATACGATATCATTAAGTGTACCTATCGTATTTAATTTTAATACATCAGAAATTTCCCATTTTAATAAACAATGCCACAGATACAGCATGTTTTTATTGTGTTTACTCTCTGTAACATAGATTAGACTTAGATATGTGATTCTCTGCTCATAATTTCAGGGATGGAAACATCTACTCTCCTGTCCAAACATAGCATGAACTTCACTATTTTTGCCACTAGTGGCATTTATTTTGAAAGAAATCCAACAGAAAGGGGATGGAAAGGAGGTGGGTGGGGGAGGACATGCAACCAAGGAGCCACGTAGCAGAGTTGTAGTCTAGACCACCGAACCAGAGACCAAATCAAGACCAAGACCAGCACCCCGCGCTACATGACACAATAAAATTAAGTGCACCTATCAAAATTGCTTCTCAAATTGATCTGAAAGATTCACATTCCCATAAAACCACCTCGATATTAAATACTTAGAGCTGAAATAAATTTCAACAGTATCAATAAAAACTCTTCATTCTGTTTTGCTTTCATCTCTTTGCTACAATCCACAGAGGTCTCCTGCCATCCCTAAAAAGATAACGCCCTGGGTGGTTGCCCATATTGCCCATGTCAGAAACCACAACTGTCTGCACCATTAAACATAGCAATTAACTGTAAACAACACTATGAACACTGTCCAACGGCGCAACAAGAAGACGGAGCACCATGACTGTTCTCATCCTCCCTCCCACTGCATGTTTGCCACCATGACAGGAGACAAAATCAATCAATGAGCATGCTCTGTGTTCATACGTTCAACTTTTACTTATTCGGCAATTAAATAAATGTGTGTGTGTGTATATATATATATATATATATATATATATATATATATATCCATCCAGAAGAATCGGATCGTTCCTGAATGTCATATCACTATATTGCACTTTGGTCACAGCGTTGTCCCATATATGCGACACCTCAGTCAACACCTCCACACAATAATTCAGCGCATGAGTGACAACTTTTTTCATCGCAGATGCAACATATGTGTCTCTGTAGAGCTAGCTTTGATAACATCATGTCCACAGATCTTACCTTTCTTTAAACTTTCGTTCGAAGTGACGCTAAAAGTTGGAAGAAGTTTCCACCGTCTGTGAAAGCGAAGCGCTGCTTATTTTACATGTCGCCATATCTTATGATTTATGCAGCGTTATTATATTACTGACGATTACACAGACATCTTCTCCTGCCCAGAGAAAACCACTGCACATTTCTTGGAGCTCTGCGTGCGAGCAAAGGGGGAGGCGATGGGTGGCAATAGACACACATAAGGCACGTTATTGACCCTATTCCTGGGGGCTTACTGGGGAAACGCTTATGGGTGTTACTTCCGGCGGCTAGCGGAAGTAGCATTATTTCATTGTAATTTGTAGGGTTTTTTGCTAAAATATATTCATGACAGAAGTTACATCTCTCTTCGGTTATAATACAATATTTAGTAAAATTTGTTTACGGACACCCCGTCTGCTATCAGAGAGCTGCTCAGTACAGATTATCATCATTGTGAGTTTAATCACAGGTAGCAACAGGAACAAGATCGTTAAGTTTTGTAACGGAATGATTGTGAATTAGCAGCGCTGCTAACAGCTCGTTTCTCTGAAGAACTGACAGTAAAAAAGAAAAAACAGAGAAGGTCTGAGATCTGTCATAGAGCTGAGTTTTGCCGACAGTATGAAACACCAGAACGACAACAATATTAGCTTGGTGTGATGTGAATTTTATTTTTCGTTTAATATTTAAAAGTAATAAAGTTCATGATCTGAGTATTTATCTTTATGATTGGGCCTGGAAATTTTATTTATAAGACAAAATAAAATATCTGGATTTATTTAATCCATCAGAACCAGAACTTTGAGGTTCTCCGTTGCTGAGTGTCGCTGCAAATTAGCAGAGAAATAACCGCAAATGCTCCGCTCCATATCTTGCACAACAGCTGAATCTCCCAACTGGACTAGAACCGAACCGAATCACACATTAACCTATTATTGAGAGCAACTTGCCACAGGAAAGTGTCGTAAGATGCCCTTGTGGAGCTCGGGTAACTGTTGTGCTGTTCGTGGCTGTACTCTAATAAACAGACCACATTAAGTTTGTGGCTGTAGCAAGTTCAAGATAACCTACATCTGCATCCGAAGCAACCGAGTGAGTGAAGTAGCTATGCTCGTGCGGGTAGCTACATATTCTAGTGCGACTTGAAGAAATGCGGCCATTTCTTCAAGTTGTCATCCCTCCCGGCAACAGAGCTTTGGAACTTACGTCACTGTGTGTGACGTTTACGTCTCGCGGAGTTGCTCGTCACCATCTTTGTTGGCCACAGACCAAAATAAACTAGTCAGAACACCAGTGTTTTCATTGTGTTACCGACTGCAGTGAAGTTGTTTTCAAGTTGGATACTGGATATCCCGTGCTCCACGGAGTAAGGGGCGTTCAGCTCGAGGTTGAAACACGTCTACTGCCTGCTGCTTTTGGGTCCACCACCACACCACATCATGACAAACCAGATGGGCTCCTGAAAGAGCCCATCTTTAAACATTTAATGTGTAATGAAACAATAAAGGTGACAAGTACATTTTATGAAATAGATCACACTTTAAGTAAATATTTGTTGTATTTAACATATTTCAGGTAAGTGAACATGTAATGAAATAGATCCTGTCCTAGAATTTTATGTAATTAAACATTACGGGTAACAAATGTGATGATCATCTGAGGTAATACATTTTATGAACATTTAAAAAAAAAAATTTTTTAAATATAATTTTGGTTAAAAAATAAAAAAGGGGTCAAAATGGAATAAAAATACAGTACAGACCAAAAGTTTGGACATACCTTTTCATTCAAAGAGTTTTCTTCATTGTCATGACTGTGAAAATTGTAAATTCACACTGAAGGCATCAAAACTATGAATTAACACATGTGGAATTATATACTTAACAAAAATGTGTGAAACAACTGAAAATATGTCTTATTTTCTAGGTTCTTCAAAGTAGCCACCTTTTGCTTTGATTACTGCTTCGCACACTCTTGGCATTCTCTTGATGAGCTTCAAGAGGTAGTCACCTGAAATGGTCTTCCAACAGTCTTGAAGGAGTTCCCAGAGATGCTTAGCACTTATTGGCCCTTTTGCCTTCACTCTGCGGTCCAGCTCACCCCAAACCATCTCGATTGGGTTCAGGTCCAGTGACTGTGGAGGCCAGGTCATCTGGCGCAGCACCCCGTCACTCTCCTTCTTTGTCAAATAGCCCTTACACAGCCTGGAGGTGTGTTTGGGGTCACTGTCCTGTTGAAAAATAAATGATGGTCCAACTAAACGCAAACCGGATGGAATAGCATGGCGCTGCAAGATGGTGTGGTAGCCATGCTGGTTCAGTATGCCTCCAATTTTGAATAAATCTCCAACAGTGTCACCAGCAAAGCACCCCCACACCATCACACCTCCTCCTCCATGCTTCACGGTGGGAACCTGGCATGTAGAGTCCATTCGTTCATGTTTTCTGCATCGCACAAAGACACGGTGGTTGGAACCAAAGATCACAAATTTGGACTCATCAGACCAAAGCACAGATTTCCATTGGTCTAATGTCCATTCCTTGTGTTCTTTAGCCCAAACAAGTCTCTTCTGCTTGTTGCCTTTCCTTAGCAGTGGTTTCCTACCAGCTATTCTACCATGAAGGCCTGATTCACAGTCTCCTCTTAACAGTTGTTGCAGAGATGTGTCTCTGTGTGGCATTGACCTGGTCTCTAATCTGAGCTGCTGTTAACCTGCGATTTCTGAGGCTGGTGACTCGGATGAACTTATCCTCCGCAGCAGAGGTGACTCCTGGTATTCCTTTCCTGGTGCGGTCCTCATGTGAGCCAGTTTCTTTGTAGCGCTTGATGGTTTTTGCGACTGCACTTGGGAACACTTTCAAAGTTTTCCCAATTTTTCTGACTGACTGACCTTCATTTCTTAAAGTAATGATGGCCACTCATTTTTCTTTACTTAGCTGCTTTTGTCTTGCCATCATACAAATTTTGACAAGGCACACCTGTGAAGTGAAAACCATTTCAGGTGGCTACCTCTTGAAGCTCATCAAGAGAAAACAGTAATCACAGCAAAAGGTTGCTACTTTGACAAAACTAGAATATAAGGCGTATTTTCAGTTGTTTTACACTTTTTTGTTTGGTACATATCCACATGTGTTAATTAATAGTTTTGATGCCTTCAGTGTGAATCTACAATTTTCATAGTCATGAAAATGAAGAAAACTCTTTGAATGAAAAGGTGTGTCCAAACTTTTGGTCTGTACCGTATGCCCAATCTATAGTTTAGTAGAATAATTTCTCACAGATTTTGAGTTAATAGGTCAGATGACCTAGAAGCTATTGAAAAAAAAAATTCTGACTACAGAAATAGCTAAAAAATATAAAAAGTGTTAAAATGTAATAAAGATGAGTGTGTCTCATCTATACAGTCTAGTAGAACAATTCACATAGATTTTGAGTTAATGGGGCACACGATTTGGAAGTTACTGAAGAAAACATTTAATAAAATTATTTAAAATATTAAATATGACTTAAAATTTTAATAGAGGATAGTGTGTCTCGTGTAGTAGAATGAATTACCACTTTTTTGTATCAGTCACAAGACAAGGCATTTATTTACAGGAGTGTTTGGCTTGGAAATTGACGGTCCATATGTGAAGCTCCGAGCCCTTGAGGAGAGAACATCTGGCTGAAATTAGCATTCATAAATAGGATCAACCTTGAGCTAAACGTCCCTCTCTCTGCGGAGCGCAAATACCCAATGTATTTCATAAAATGTACTTGTAACCTTTATTGTTTAATTACACATTAAATGTTTAAAGATGGGCTCTTTCATCTGGTTTGTCATGATGTGGTGTGGCGGTGGACCCAAAAGCAGCAGGCAGTAGACGTGTGTCAACCTTGAGCTGAACGCCCCTTACTCCGCGGAGCACGGGATATCCAGTATCCAACTTGAAAATAACTTCACTGCGGTCGGTAACACAAAGAAAACACCGGTGTTCTGACTAGTTTGTTTTGTTCTGTGGCCAACAAAGATGGCGCCGAGCGACTACGCGAGACGTAAACGTCACACGCAGTGACGTAGGTTCCAAAGCTCTGTTGCTTGGATTTTATGGCGCCACTTCAAGTCCCTGAACTTTACATTTTAACGGAAAAACAGGGCAATGCGACTTGGATGTAACAAGTAACGCATCAGTTTTGTAGGAATGTAGTGAAAGTATAGATACTTACTGTAAAATGTAGTGGAGTAAAAGTAGAAAGTATCCATTATTAAATCTACTTAAGTAAAGTACGGATACATGAAAATTGTACTTAAGTACAGTTACTTCCCACCAGTGCTAGCGACGTTCCTGCAGGCAACGTTACAACGCGGTGAGTCTGTCCATTAAACCAGGCTGTTCCAATGCGGGGTGAGCAGGAATCACAAAAATGATCGCAGCGCCTTTATTTCTTACCCGATTTCTATAAACATGGCTTAAATTAAAGCTGAGGAAATTGCTGATGTTTGTAAGTATTCTCCCAGTTTGGTTTCTATCAAGATGCAAGAGAGGACTAAGCAAATTCCTCAATCCTATTTGATGATTATGTTCAAACAAATGAGGCAATAAGTCCCGTTTTTGTCATTTGTTAAAGGTTTAAAAATTACAGCAGCTGCACAGTGCCACAGCAATGGGATTTAAGCTGATAAATGGGTGAAACAACTTTAAACCATTTATATTCTGCTTCTCCTCGCTTTCTGTGTCGGCACGCAGACTCGTTGATATGACAACCAACACAACATTGAAGCACTTTGAATTGCCTTGTTACTGAAAATGTGCTATATAAATAAAATTATCTTACCTTACCTTACTTTAACATCTTCGTTAACCCACAGAGCAGAGAGTAATATATGACCAGAATGTCCTGCACTGTGGCTAATTTCCTGCTTTTGGAACAGTCTCTAGGTAGGTTGCATTCAGACAGGTTTTCTACCGTTCCAAGAACTAGGTTTTCAGGCGGATCAGAGTTTGATTTTTCAGTCCGTTTTGGAATTCAAATTTGCATTCAGACCTCCCCAAAAACTTGGAATTCCTAGACAAACGGATTAGAGTCTGATTCAGGACTCTAATTCTGGGTTGGTCTGAATATACCCTTAAAGACAACTCCTCCCGCTATGATTCAGCTAATTAAAGGTATGATTACATGTCAGCCGTTAATCTAAAAGAACTATATCTGACAAAGGTCTGCCGATCGATCATAATCGGCCGATTTTCGTGAAAAAGTGTATGATCGGTGATCGCCAATCACTGTCTCTTGTCGCCGATCACCAAAACCGATCATATTTATCTCACTTCGCAGCCTGCCTGTGCAGCTCATCTCCTCTTTCCTTCACACTGCGCAGGCGCACAGCAACAAATCCTGTTCGTGTGGAACTATAACACTCAGAGTGAATGGGGACGTTTGCGTGTTGCGGCAGATTACCTCGGGGTGAAGCACGTCAAAATGCACCAACACAACAAATCTAATATGGCATTTAAAAAATAAGCTCTTGACAGAGTTTGGCTACATCGAGGCTCACTCACTGCAGGAAAAAAAAGACATCTGAAGTTGCCAGAAAGCAGGTAAACCAGCGCACAACTTCCAACTAATTTAAGTTTCGAGCTGGTGGTGTAAGCTTGGTTCTGCTCTCACTCTTGGATCGCTGCTACGCGCTACTGGTAGTAATGTTTCACAGACATTAGCCACCCAGCAGTGAACTCTCACACCGAACGTCTGCTTAAGGCTGCAGCATGTGACTTAAAAAAAGATTTCAGATATATAAAACTTTTACTGTCCTAGCATAAGACAGATAATCTCTGAAAAATAAAAAAATCGATTTCCTCTGCCTCTTCCTTGTGTTCTGCAGAATTACTCAGCTCAGTCAGAAACAACCAGTCAGAACCAGCATTAATTAGCTGGCCAGGCTCTCAGAAAGTTTTGATTTAGTAACTTAGGATTGTTTATTTTGATGGAACCTGTATTTGACTTTGAACGAATGTTTCCTGTTTTACCGACATAGGCAGTGTTGTGAGATTTATTTGCCTCATATATAATTATGGTACTGAGAACATTATTGTTAAATATTACCGTATTTTCTGGACTATAGAGCGCACCTCACTATAAGCCCCACCCACAATGTTTTAAAAAGAAAAACTGGAAAAGTACATATATAAGCCGCACCAGGATATAAGCTGCTGGTATCTCTGCCGCTCTCGGTTTTCCACAAGATAAATCTGCTATTAAGGACGCAGCCCTGCGTTTCCAACGTCGAACCATGGATTCGTCCACACCAAGCTTACGTGCAGCGGCTAACGATCTGTACTGCCAGATCAATTGCATTCAACTTAAAAGCTACATCATATGAACTTTTTTGTGTGGTTTCCATGATGAGGAGGTATGAGTTTGAAAACATTTCTCTGTCGTGCCTGCTGCTAGCATGTGCTTGTTCTAAATGAAAATCAGCACTTTCTTCTGTGATTTCCAATTTTGACTTCCAATGATTCACTTCCTGCTAAAGAGCCCCCTGGTGGTTGAAGAAAAATCCACAGAAAAGACGCACCGGGCTATAAGCCGCAAGGTTCAAAGTGAGGGGAAAAAGTAACGGCTTATAGTCCGAAAAAATACGGTATTTTACTGATTGCAGGTTTTTCAGTTGTACTTTTGACTGAATAGCTGCTGTATTGTGCCTGCAAATATTTTTGCATGTTTTATGACTAAATTAGGTGAATTTATTGCCAGATCATTTTTCCAGATCACATATCTATATCTAAAGTGAAAAATTAACAGCCAATCCATACTATCAGCAGTTATCGGTGATTGGCTGAGATCGGCTTCATGGATGAGGCAGCAAAAAACCTGATTGAAGCATCCCTAATATCTGACGGTGACTTTATAGATAGAAAATGTAATATCGTTTACTAACACTGTCAACTTTCAACAATACTCCCTGCTACTCAAAGACAAAAACATTTGTTTAAAAATTATGAAGGTATCCCTAGAGAAAATAAGAACCAAATAGCTTTCTTTTCTACTCCCACAATTTTTTTTTTCAGAATTCTGTGTGAAGTTCATCCTTTTAATGACTTTCTGCAAAAGAAATTCAATGTAAATACCAGTTCCTGTGCAATTTTGTGACAGCAGAACACCTTTGTTCAATTGCAACTTTGTTACCATTTCTTGAGAAGATTTTCAAAACTGGATCTTGTATATATATAAAAAAATCTATTCCACTTTAAAGTTTTGATATAATAGAATTGGGTCTAATGGGATGAAGAGTCAAATTATGACATCGATGATTTAATCCTCCAAGTTTTTATTCACAAATACTGCTTTCTAAATATCACCTCTATTTTTAAAGCAAAATAATACTAGTCAAGTAAATGCAAGCCAACTGCCCTGTGATGCAACTCAAGGAATAAACAACACTTCATACCAGGTGGTGGTGGTAATACACTATTTGTTAATCCTCCAAAAAACACAGAAGAACAGAGAAGTTAGATGGTGGGGGAAGAAAATGTATAGGTCATGCTAGACTTTTTTCCATTGTCAGCCATTTAGATCAGCAGTCAAAAAAAATAAATCCTGTCAACCTATTTTACCTAGCAATTGGTTCTAGAGTCTTTTATTTGAGAGTGGTCAAACAGGAAAGAGGGTAATAAAAGAGGGGGAGGACATGTGGCAAAGGTCATCAGGCTGGGACTTGAACCTGTGACAGCCGCATCGAGGATTAAGGCCTGCATAGATGGGATGTGTTTCATCCCTGCACCACCGCAGCATCCTCTTTACCCATTAATTTTTAAAATGATAATGGCATTTGAGTGCTTTTAATTTTCATTCTGTTGAACTAATATTCAAAAAGCTGAATAAATAATCCACGATGTGTCATCATCAAGCTGAATATATTAAACCTTTTCTCTGCAGTAACAAAGTTTTGGAAACATGTAACATTTCACCAATTTAAGTGATCAGAAGTTGGTAAGACTAAACGTTATTTGATCCAAACACTCCCCTCAGGGGGACAACTTGTTTGCACTTTTTCTTTTGGCTTTCTCTGTGTATGTATGCGCCACAGAAAGACGACCCACCATCAAGCAAATAATTTTAGGTTGGGCTATAGATCTAAATTCTAGAAAAAAATCTTAAGTAATTTGTTAAAGCAATGGTCTCCAACCTTTTCATCACCGCGGACCAGTCAAGGCTCGGCAATTTTACTGCGGCCCCGATTTTCCCTTTATGACAATCTCAGAATGTTCTGCGTTCAAAGATTGTCGCTTGGCATAATCACAACTGATCATCCTGCAGTGTGTGGTGTGTTACGTAGAACCAATCTAAAATCAGGCATATTCAACATGTTGGGTTGTCTTGGTCCTTTTATCGCAGCGTGTGGGGTTTTCCACACGCCGCAAATAAAGCGGCTGTTCTCACAGTCTTTTATCCAACGTTTTTAGCCCCGAGCAGCTAAGCGCTGCGAAGGCCTATTGAAATTGTACTGTATATGCTTCCGTAAAATAAATTGGCTTTTTGGAGGCTTTATCATATTCAAAAACTCACCAAACTTGGTGGACGCGTCGAGACTGTGAAAAATTTAAGTATTTTAAGGTCAACGCAAAAATTGCAAAAGAAACAGCTCAACGGTGCCACCTAGCAACTTTCAAAAGACCCTTTCCTATTAACTTACTTCATCGCAGAGACATTAAATTTGGTACACTTGTAAAGCTCCCCAAGGCACTCAGAATTTACAATTATTGTCATAGTGCAAGTATGACAGGAAGTCGGCCATTTTGGATTGAAGTTCTGATTTTGACCCCATTTTGGCCGTTTACAGCCTTCGCATTTGATCGAACTCCTCCTAGGGATTTCGATCGATGAGCTTCAAACTCGGTCAGGTCGTTCGTAAGGCATGCCCGATTAAAAGTTGTCAAAGGTTTGCGTTTTCGGGCTTGCTGAAGGGGTCTTTCCGGGGGTCAAAGGTCACCGATTCGCCATGAAACATCAAACTGTTATAACTCTTTGAAAAAAACTCATAGAAGCACCAAACTTTCAGTGATTGATCATCATGGGATGCTCTACAATACCCAACGGTCAAATGATGACGTCACTTAGGCCACGCCCCCTGAGAACAGGAAGTGTCATGTTTTACTCTGAACGGTCCCTTTCTGACCCCTTTGAGCTAATCAAGATGAAACTGTGTCCACAGACAGAAAACATGTTGGTGTAATCTGGATTACAACTCTGTTTTCGATGCAGTAGGTGGGCGTGGCGAAGTGACTTGTAACGGCGTTGCTATACGTTTGGCTCTAGATTCCACAATTCTAAGCAGAGCTGCACCAAACTTGACATGAGTGATCCTGGTAGGGTCCCCTACGATCCTATGTTGTCATAGTCTGACGTCATCTAAGCCCCGCCCCCTCAGAACAGGAAGTGCCTTTTTTTTTTCCTTGGAAAGCTCCATCTCTGGCTCTTTCGACCTAATCAAGATGATTCTGTGTTGGATGACAGATAACAAGTTGGTATGAGAGGCCCCATGGGCCAAAACTTACAAACTCTCTTTACACTCACAGTCAAAATCTCTTACACGTACTATCAAACTCTTACACGTACTATCAAACTCTCTCACATTCACTATCAAACTGTCTCACATTCACTATCAAACTCTCTTACACGTACTATCAAACTCTCTCACATTCACTATCAAACTCTCTTACATTTACAGTCAAACTCTCTTACACGTACTATCAAACTCTCTGACAGAGTTTGATTGCAATGGGAGTTAACTTAAAATTTCAGTTTCTGATTGGACCCCAGGCAGGAGTAGGCGGGTTTTCACGGACATAAAAGTAGCTGAGCGGCAGCAACTCACAGAGGCAACTAATATTTTAAATGACATCGTTAGCGCTCCCACAGTAATGTCAGCATTATCAGAAGTGTGTAGAAGCCGACAGCCAGCATCGGAAACCCATCAGTGGGATAAAGCTAGCCGTCTCTTCGGAAATGGCAGTAAAGCCAGCCTGCACTCGATTTTAATGTGCGTGACAGCACAAGTTATGGCGCTCTCTTTTCAAATTAAAAGCGCATCTCCAGTTTATGTTTGATTCACACATCAAGTTTCTCTCCGGCGGCTATAACAGGCTATAAAGCTTTGTGTTAATTAACCGTCTATGGCATGACTTTTTATTTTTTGGGGGGAAAAATATTTTCCTGCATTCTTTGGGAGCTTGTTGGTCCCTAATTACATATCAATCATAAAATTGGACCCCGACACCTCCCAGAACTGGATTTGGGTTTGTTGTCTCAGGGCAACATTGCGCTACAATGGGTCTAAAACGCCAAGTTTTCTACAGTGATTATGAGAAATGAAATAGAAATCAAACAAAAGCCATATTCATAAAAAACTTTTTTTTGACAAAAATAAATCACACATGTTTCCAACTCACCAAATATAAATAAACAACTAACTTTCATTAATGAATGGTACATTTAAGCAAATTACTAAAACGAGCATTTGTGTGTTTGTACATGTGTATGTTTGGCAGAGTTAGAATCACTAAGGATGTTGAAATCAGTCTTTTTCCCCATTATATGTTAAACATCAGGAAGGAATTGCTTGCTGATGTGAAAAAAAGTGTGTATCACATTTTTGGCACTTGATTATTGGCGTACCTGGGAATCACCATCTGTTTATCTGATTATCTATGGGTTGTAGCGACCAGATTCACATCAGTGACAGGACTTAGGGCTGCAGGTTCTTTTTTTTAAGAGTTTGTAGTTCTGATTTTTTTGGTAGAATTTGAGCCAAGCAAAGGATA